>NW_013667336.1:28471-46448 GCF_000517525.1 Limulus polyphemus | reverse complement strand
GTTTTTATATATTTGGGATGGGGGGATCCATAATTAAAGAGAGAGATTCAGTGCCCACTGACCCCAACCGCCATGGAGTCCTACGGGGGAACGCACTACAATGTCAAACAAGGACACTGCAGCAATGCCAGGGTTTCGTGAGCACTATACCCAAATACCAGTATCAGACACGATGTCCACAACACCCGTTGAGAACGCCCAACACTGGTACGCAGTTGACCCTCGCCCCAGTGGAACAGCCGATTGACCCTAGGGGGGCCACCCCAAGGCCACCCGTCTACAGGAATTCAAGGCCAAAGTGGTGTGTTGCAGTGCCCACCAAGATCCTCTCCTCCCCTTCACGGGTCGCCACGCACGGCAAACACGTGGGTGGATGTTTAGAACCCAGAGAAAGTAACTGAAAATACAGAACCTTCCCTGGGAGGTCCCCTCACCACGTACAGGAATCCACGTCGAGGGGAAATAATATAGTAATACAAAAAAATTTAAAAAGACCAGATTCCTGTTTAAAACATTAAGTGCGAGACTACACATGCTCTAAATATACTTAAACCATTATTTAAAAAATTCCAATACTAAATGTCTACAAAACAAGGGGAATATTTATTTTTTCCTTAAAAAATAAAAAATTACATAATAGAATAATAATGACATGTTTTAATCCTTCTTTCATCCAAATCACTAGCAACATAAATTAATGGTGATGATAAAGAAAGATTCAGCACAAGAAAACACCACAACATATACTATTTACGAACTGAGCTACTATCTTCTTCTGTCCTTAATTTTGAACTTCTGACTACAGAGAAGGTAACCGGCTAGCACCACCCACTGCCAACACTTAGACTGTTCTTATCAATCAATATTGTGATTTACCATAACATTTTAACACTCCCACCACTGAAAGGGTGAACATATCCTGTGGCATGTTTCAATCTTGTGCCTTGCAGGTTGCAAGTCAAGCACTATAACCACCAGATTTTGAGATAAAAGAAAGTGTTGTTTAACAACAAGTGAAATTTTAAGTGCAAAAATACCTAATTATTTATATCAATTAAATAAAAAGGACCATATTTAAGATAATAAATTTGTTTGACATGCAGCTAGGGATTTTATGCTAAATAAAATTCAATGCATCTATGGCTTATGTTGCAGAATACTATACTCAATCATCTGATAACAAGATGGTAAGAACACATTCTCTGTTTTAGCAAAAATTTACACAGTTATATTATCTGCACTCTATCCACTGCAGAGAATCAAACCCTAGATTTTTTGTGTTACAAGTCTCTAAACTTATCACTGTGACCCACTGGAGGAAGAAAACACCTTGTTATAAGTAATGATCTTCGAAAAAGAATAAATTTAAAACCAGAAGAAAAGAGTTGTACTCTACTATGAAAGAAAAAATAAGATTTCTCAACTTTTTAATCAAATATTATGTTTATTAAAATTTAATAAAAGTTATTTTGCATGTAACTCAAGTATGCTAACTATATTTGGTATGATTTAGTTCTAAGGAGCAAATTATCAGTGAAGCCATAAACTGTGTAAGCAGAAAATATAAATATAAATATCTTGCAGTCTATCATATGTAAGCATCTACGCTACAAATATTTTATATTAAAGTATATTTCTGTATTAACTATTTTTGAAATATTAAAATAATAATATATCTGATTTTTTTTCTGTAATTAGCTAAACAAATGGAAAAAAAATTAATGTACTTTAGAGTCTGTTTTCCTTCTATATCCCAATACCATTAAATAGTTAATTTTATGGCTCTGTCAGCTTTTTCAACTCTGCTAAACATTTAGTTAACAATTTCAAAGATTTTATGAATGATTACACTAAGTTTCTCTTTCTCCAAAAACATCTCTTTCACACTAAAGTAAGTTCTTCTCCAGTTTCCTTAAGAGGTACATAAAAAAAATCTTAAAATATAATCATTTCATAGTAGTTTATCCATAACGGCTCAGTAACTAAGCTAATTAATTATTTTTCATATCTAATTAACAAAATATTTTTTTAGGTTCTTTCAAACTCAGTACTCAGTTTTGTACAGTGTCACTCCTAAACAGCATCTTAGCTTCATCAGGTAATTTGGATTACTTACTGCTCAAGTAGGCTTCCAAATTCATTGATGAACAAGAAAGGTACACACACACACACACACACACACCCTTAAGAAATCTAACTAACACCATTCTTCATTGGAGAAAAACTTATCACCATCTTGTGCTCTCTACTGTTAAGTCTGAGTTAATTTTCTAACTGCTTGTCTGGTTTTATAAAGGCTACAGATTTTTTTTATAGTAGGTGTATATGACTTGGCCATAAATTTGAACAATAAATGGACAGCACACAATACTTACTTAAAGCAACGAGAAAATTACAGAAAGTTCGAGTAATATGACGTCAATTCACAACAACTGAACAAAAAATTATTTGTAAAAGTTACATAAGCAAACTTGCCATAACTATTGCTTCTAAAATATTAAATCAATAAATAAAATAAATAATAACTCTTAAACTAAACGGTTTGTATATCCAACACTGCTCTTTTTAATAGTAAAATAAACATGGTGTTTCATAATTATCATTTAATGTGCTATACCTTGTCAGACTTTCAAAAAACACATCCTTGGAAATGGTGCCTTCATCCAAAAAGACAGAAACCACATCAAATAAACTTAAGTTCAAGAGGCAAGATAGTCTCTTGAGAACTGTATGTTACATGCTAGCTTTTAAGTTCTTTTTTGTATATAAACACTGACAATAGCTCCAACATTCTGATAACACGAGAAGTAATAGTGTTATATATATATAGTTTCTTGGATTCTCCCTCATCTATTTTAAAAACAGGACTCACAAAATATGAGAAAGCAAGCAGGCAATGAATTCACCAGGCTGTTTGAATGCTTGCATTTTATGTTATCTTTTCCCAATTGTGACAAAATACTATGAAACAGAAGTTTCAAATACAGAAAATTCAACCAATAGTTCAATGTGGTTGATTTTGATTTTGTTATGCCCAACTCTACACTCACATCTAAGTGTTTATTGTACAACTTCTATAATTAATACTTACATCTTATCAAAGCAAGCTGCCTTCAGAAATTAGAACTAATTAACTAAGTAACAAATATATGAATATAGTTAATTTAATATACTTTCTTACATTCTTACTTATAATAATCAGAATGCATTCTTTTGTCAATTGGGTGCATTCCTTGTTTGTGATATTTTCAGCTTATAAGTACTTGTATTCTAATGTTGTTAATATGAAATGTTAGAATGACAGTAATGGAGCTCAGTGGAATAAACTCCTAAATTTCAACACTTGAACTGCAAGGTCACAAAAATGTATAACCAATATGGTAAAAAGTCAATGTTCTCAAGAATGTTCCTTCAGTTTATTTTCTTTAATCAATCAATTATCTAACATGCTGGTAACTGAAATATATCCATTAAAAAGATATAAAAAAGTAGGAGTGTAGCTCTCTATATCCAAAATGCCAATAGTTACACATTTCTTGTTTGAAGTTCATCATCTAATTTTTTCACCCAATTTTTTGCTTGTTTCAACATTTAATTCTGAGGTACTTCTCAGTGGAATGAGTAGCTGAAAATGAAATTTTATGTGACAATTTGAGTTCTGTAAACTACCTATAACATACTTAATGTAACTTTTTATTATTCAGAAAAGAGCCCTCAAGACCTTGTTCTCTGGAAGGTTACATCTGGTTAAGACCCCAATTATGCTCGTGAAAAGAAAGAAATACAAATATAACACAATCTCTTAAAACACTGACAACATCTCTTCAAATCTACAGAAACACTCAAGTTTAAGTTAAAAAGAAACCCTGTATTTAACTATACGATACCAGATGTCACTTCAAGTTTCCCATGCACAAATGTTGGTTACTCCATTACTATTGGTTAATTTGGCAGATTAAAGTTCACTAGCTTTTAGTCAACAAAGCCAAGTGTTTGAAATAATTACTGCTACAATGTTACAAAAACATTGCTTCAACTTGATATTATAATATACAAAATATCATACTTTTCAATGCAATAATATATTCTCTTAGGAGTTTAAGATTGATTTTTTTTTTTGTGGTTTAGTTGGCTTAAACAAGCCTTCATGAAATTCTTCAAAACTGGTAATATATGAACCTTGCAAACCTTTATTAGAGTTTATGTTTATACTATTTTCAGATCAGCAGCTGTAAGACAAAATAATATATATAGTATATAGAGGTTGAATACATTATATGAAAACAATTTTGGAGAGTCCAGGTCCAGTAATGATCTATCTGAAGACCATTCAACTTGACAACAGCTGTGCAGCATAATTTCCATTGCAAAAGGCTCCTTCCTAAGGATGTCATATTCAAAGTACACCCCTCCTACATGCATGCTATCCATTAGACATCTCATGTACAAAGACAATGATTTCCTAGTGTCATTTCAACATTCTCCCAGCACAGAAATATATTGGTCTTGCATCCAACAATAAGACTGGTATATCTTTGTATAGAATAACAAATACCCACTCATTTCTCCAGCTTGATTATGGAGCATACTGTTGCCTGGGCAGGTGAAAAGCTTGCCACTGACGTTTGTGTTCGTGAATTCTCACTTGTTACAAGATGACACATAGTTGCAGGTCTCTATATGGATGGTCCTGTTTGCACCAAGTTGATCCATATTCTTTTGTTTTCCAATATCATTAAGTAAAATGAATACATCCATCTTAGAAATTAAAAATTCCCAATCACATCACATCTTTATGATTGGAGTGTATTAATGTTTTACCTTAGAAAGGGCTTTTACATACCATTCACCAAAAGCAATATATTTTTTGTGGCATCATACTACCTACAAAATCTAGTTTTTATGCATTCCATTCCAAAGCGACTTTATATCAGCTGTGATTGTCATGCAACTTGCTGATTTGCATATTCAAAATAATATTAATATAATGTACTCAACCATTTATAAAATGTGCCTTAATCCTATAATTACTGATGGCACCCATATGCCATTGGCTTTTTTATACAACACAGTTTGTTATAACTATATTTAATCACAAAATTGTTTATGGGTTAATGACTATGTCAGTTTCAAAAGAAAATATGATAGAGAGAACAAGTTGTTAAGAGTTCAAAACAGGGAGAAGCCAAGAAACATAATAATAAACACAAGTTGAATTTAGCAAAATGCCTAGGAACTTGGAATTGTTTAAGATAAAAGGCTTTGAATGGTGAGAACAAAAGGGATTGATGGCTTGCATGGCATCATATGAAAGTGATAGATAAGGCAACATTGAAACAAGTTAAGGAAGAAGCTGATAAGCCACAATTATAAAACAAATACATGAAGAAAGAGCAATTTCCTGAGAAGCTGAAGAAAAACAACATGTACCATATCTTATACACCAACTCCAAAAGATAACAAAAAAAGACCAATAAACAGTAAGAGAAGACTCACTTATAAAGAGAATTCAGTTTCTCAAACAAAAGACCATACACCAACCAGTCATGATGTTGTAAATAACAAATATTATTGTGAAAAATGGACATTTTATGTTGTTATAGAAGATAATTCCACAATGGTTAGGAGACTAGATGTCAATGAGAAAGTTGACATTTCGGGGGAGGGGGGGGGGAGTTGAACAAACCAAAGTGGAGCAACGAGGAGAACCAGGCACTTCAAGCAACTAATATTGGCCAGGACTCGAAGAAGAGGGCAGAGTGAAGGATAAGCATAAAAGAAGAGGTTCTTCCAAGACTGACTCAGAACATTCACTGTCAGAGAATTTGAATCTGGAAATCAGTAGCATGGAAGAAAATAGTTGGTCAAAAAAGCAAAGGTATCAATCATTAGATAACCCAGCTTTTTGCAAATCCACTGAAAAACCACAAGATGAAGGGTCCACTACATAGAAAGAAAGCAATGACCTCAAGAAAGTGAGTCAGCCAAAATATTCATCACACTGGTAATGTGACAGGCTCAAAGGTGATCATGTTGATAATGAAGCTAATGAAGTACTGTCAACTTTTTATAGGGGCCAGATTCTTGAAAGTAGGTGTCTATGGCTTGTTGGTGGTAAATGTCAACAATAAAGGGACAGCACACAATTCACTTGTTTTAAAATAATATATATATATATATATTCAAAACAAGTTCAAACATATGTACAAAAATTCATTACACTATTGTTTACCACAGTTGAATCTAGAGCTTTAAATAATTTACTTTTTCATCAAAAGTCCACACAGGCTGGTTCAGTTACTTTAGAACCCAATGGATAACATGAATTATTTCTTCTCTCCTCTTTTATCAAAATACAATCAATGATAAATTCACTTACGTTACCCTGTGGGTTGCCACAGCTGTATCCAGAGCTTTAAATAATTCTGTTTTACATCAAAAGCATACACAGATTGGTTCAATTACTTTAGAACATAATTGACAAGATGAAGTATCCTTCTCTATACCTGTTGTTACAATACACTGTTTAATTTTCACTTCAGAAATCACCCATTACGACTACATTGACAATCATGTAGTCTAACTTCACTTATACTTTCTCTAACTTATTTTAACTTAACTTGCTGTATCCACACATATTTATAATATGCAACAGAAAAATCTAGCCTTCCAGTGATAACAATATTCAAATAATGATAAAAACTTAGAAGATTCGGGTATGATGACATCAACAATATTACAAAAGCCTAGTACAACAACTGAACGACATAGATAATGTACAACTCATACAGTTATGTAATGAAACTTGTCACAACTATCAATTATAAAAATAATTAATCTTCAACTCTCTTGTTATGAAAACTAAATAACCATTAAATACTAGATCACTAAATAAACTAAACAGTCTTATATATCCAACAAGTACAGAAACATCAACAAAACAAAGGCTAAAAGAATGAGTACCTCCATAATTCTTGATATAAGCTACCACATTATATTTTGACAGTATTAAGTAACACAGAAGGGTTGTGAACAAAGGCAAAAATACTTAAGACAAGCATATTGAACAGTCCAAAGTCCTAACATATTGATGTGAGCTATTGGTTTTTAAGAACAATGTTTATTCCCTAACACAGTGCCATAATCCCTTAAAAAAGGCATTTGTAAAATAGCAAATACCATGTTGTTATTAAATGGGATTTAGAGTCATGTATTATTCACCCAATATAAGTCACCAGCTGGAATTTCAAATGAGTTTGTGTAAGAGATTGTTCGAAAGAAGAGTCAGAATAAGCCAACTGTATATGTTAAAGTGAAAGTGATGTTGAGGTAAAGAAAAAGACCAGAAAATGCTTGACTACTTGACACAAAACATATGTAGCTGAAGCCAAGTCAAAGGGAAGGGAAGAGCACTGAAAACAAAGAAAATGATGGGTCAACAGTAGAACAGGAATATAAAGATAAACCTCCTGAATATCCACCTTCATCATACAATGGCCTTGACAATGAAATTTCTCATGTTTTCTATTTTGAAACGAGATATATCCTGGTAAAGGCTAGATTGAGACTAGAGAACAGACATAGACATCTCTCTCATTTTCTTTGGAACTACCAAGAGACAGGCATAAAAAGTGGAAAGACATGCAAAATTATTTCTATTTCCCCTTTATGAAGTGAAGCCAAGGGTCCCACAGATGAATAATTGACACAGACAACCAAAAAAAAAAAACCTGGACAGTGAAATTGGCTGGAACAAAAAACAGTCAATGAGTTAGTAAAAAAAAACCTTGGCTACTTTAATTTGGCCATTCCAAAGGTGTGCATAGTAGTAATATGTATCAAATGATAATTAGATGAGGAAGGTAAAATAGGAAAATGAAAATTACTCACCAATTATCTCAGATGGACAATAACCAGAAAAAAAAAAAGAGGTGCTGGAAACCTTAATAAACTCCTGTTGGCATGATTCTCCAGTTTAGGTGAAATGCCTGCAGAGATAAAACAACATAGTCAAAAAGCTCCTTTGAACTCAGCTGAAATTATAGAGGAAAAGTGAGTACCTTGCAATACATCCCAATGAATGTAAAAGCCATGTGGTAATAAAAACAATATCAATAAGACCCACAGTTAATAATGACTACAAGGTAGATATCTAATCTGTATTAAAAGAATCAGGGGAATGAGAGTAGCCTCTATTCAAAACATGACAAATCATAGCATGCAGAGCAGAAAACTAGTGATCGGTGAAAACAGGATACCAATATTACAATCTGAGGGTCAAGAACTTGAGAAGTAAACATTAAAGGAAAATAGGTAGCAAAATATCAGTTTTTTTCAAGGTCATATGAAGAGCCTAACATAATACTAACACTCTCAGATGTAGAGCTGGGTAATTAGTGATACTTGTGAATCAATTAATCAACAGTCCCATTAATTTATTAGAAAAGTGTTTCTAAAACCATGGTACCTACAAGGAAAAAAAATGGCTGTGTGTGATGTCAACCCACTACATTCACTACAATCAGCAGTTCAACAACAACGAGTTAACAGTGGGTGTTGCCACAAATCCTGCTATGCAGACACTGGAGGCTTTTATGCCAAAGCAAAATATCAATCTTGTTCAAAATCACATGAAAATGGTATGTGTTTTACAACTTCAGTATCCACACAATTGTGTAACCTGCCACAAACACAAGCAGACAATTGGGCATTAATGCCCAAATTGTAGTTATCAATAAGTGCTGAATAATACAATTACCCTGCCTACTAGTAGCAAAGTGCATAAAGCCCCCAAACACAATAAGATACACAGAAGGTGGGAGAGTGGAGAACTATAGGTAAGTTGATGCATTCTCTGCATTGTCTCAAAGACATTCAGAATTTACGTCATATGTTTGTTGACAGCATGAGAGTAACTCAACAAGGAAAGGCTTTTAATATTTTTTGATGTTTGAAATTCATTTTTTGAGAAGTATGATATTGGCTGTTGAAGTACCAAAGAAGTGAAATGTCAGCCTACATAACATTTGTTTCAATTTTTCCCTTGTCACTAAATATAAGAACAACAACAACAACAACAATGTGCGTGAGCATTTATTTCCATAATGCATAGCAGCTATATCAATACATTGTAATTATCATTTATCTCAAAGTGAAATAAAACTATTATTAAAAATATGAAAATGTTTTATCATCAATTATTTATGCACTTGAAAATCTATTTCAATCTATTAACTCATACAAATAACATAAAAATAAAACAATTATTAAGTTAATCCCTTACCAATTTCTCTGTCAGTCCATGCAGTTCACTCAAAGAATTTATCTGAAAAAAAAAAATAATGTTTATATTCCATATTAATGGTCATATCAATTACAAAGTGTATTTTTCACACATGCATTATTTGCAAAACGATTTTTCAAAACTACATATCTATACATAAACATGCACATATATACATATTCATTTTATATATATATATAAAATTCCTACAGTCATGAGAACTTTGTTTGTTTAGAATAAACTCCACAATGAGCTATCTGCATTTTGTCCACCATGGGGACACAAACACTGGATTTTAAAGTTGTATGTCCATAAATTTTCCACTGATCAAATGGAGGACCAATCACGACACATATGTATTAACACATCTTTGTTATTTCTGAATTAGCTTGTTTGTTTCACGAAATATATTTTACATTTAAATTTAAAAGAATAATCACAAAAATCAGTTTAGTAATATAATATTTATTAGCATCAATGCAAATATTTCTTAATTCTTTGACAGAAATGACCCACTACATTTACCTTCCTTACCTGATCTCCAAGGCACCTTTTGTTTTGTATTTACTGATTTTATTTCCTATAAATAAGCACATTCTTTTATTAAATGTAAAGAAAATATCAAAACATTTATATTATTTAAGAGCAATTCAAGTTCTGGAATATTTTCTATTCTCTATTATCACCCAAATTTGATTAGTTTAGAAATATCATATATTTTCTTTTTTAAAAATTGAAACTTGGAAAGAATTAAAATTATTTTTCTAGAATTCATAATACCAGTTTGCTCCAGAAGTATAAAGTGTAGAGAAGGATTACCCTTCTAAAACAGGAGTATGCTGTATTTAATTCAATCACTATCATAGGAAATAGAAAAACGAGAACTGTTAAGCAAAGTCTTAAAACATTCAATAAAATAAAATTCTTAAAAATGATTCTCACAGTTTTTAAAATTAATATAACACTTACTGTGAAACTAAAATTAGCATCATAAGTGATGTAAAAAGCTGGTTCAAAATACTATATAAAAATGGGTTCTACATCAACATTTATTTTCTTATTAATCATTAAACCAGCAATATTACATGCACATCTTGGCTTACAACCAACTGTAAATTGAAGGCAAGTAGCCTGGGAGTATGGCCTTATATACTAATTATTTAAAACTTTATCCATATAAGATGTTTCTCAGACACAGAAACTACATATTACTAGAACCCATTATAAATGCTATGATGTGCAGTAGTTCTGTAGAAAATCAAGCAAGTTTTTAAAACATCTTTCAACAGACCGACTTGACAAGTTCATATATCAACTAGGTAATTATAGCTTCAGGGCAACACTGGTGAATATTTTAAGCAAATAGGCAGAGTGATACATTCATGTAACTAAACAATACAGTCTTCTAATCATTACAATAATAAGTTGTTTTTCTTCTGTTAGGATGATACACGTACAAATGTGCAACTTTGCTACAAATGCAAGTGTATAGCATACACCCTTTCTAACATGTTAACATACCAGCTTCTAAATACCTTATTCTTAAATAAGTTTAATCTTAATTCTAGTGAAAATTTTAAATATTTTGGCAACAAATCAAATGATCATGTAAAGACTATTGACAAAGCATTTTAAAATGGCTTCAAGACTGTTTAAACCTGTACACAAAAAAAGGACAAAAGAAACCATTATACTGTAATTGGTCAACAAAAACATGCAGGGACAAGAACTACAGGCAACAGGTACAAAGAAAACAATGTATTATTATAAGGTTCTGTTTTAACTATGTAAATTGTTACAGTTTATCAAACATGATTAAAAAGACCACACAGAATCAAACAGATGTAAGTAAAGCTTTCTAGTTTCCCCATCAGAAACTGTGCTTATGCATGTATAAATAAAAAAAAATGAAGTTGCAATTTTTTACTCAGCTTTATTTTATTTTTTTGTCAAGAGTTATATGCCCATTTTATACAAATAACTACATGTACTATTTCAATTCTCAAACAATGGACAGTGAAACAGCATTACTACAATAATACTAATGTTCTCTGTAACTAATTTTATATATAATTATACCTCTATCAAGCAATTAAACACAGACTCATTTTAACTGATGACTCAAAATTTTGAACAGGGAAAGATAAACACCAGCACATCTATTTTTTTAAACTTACAGGTAAATTGTGTATTTTTTCATTTCTAAATTCTTTTCTGCATATGCACTTTCAAAATCCTACATCAGTTAAGATACTTTTTTAAAACAGAAACTAGAATAAAAAACTTATCATTAACTAGATATTTTGTTTTCCTTCTACTATATATTGTGATATTATATGAAGACATACATAAAATTAATCAAAGGAAATCTGTACAATTAAAAGCACATACAAACTGTGAACAGTTATGATAACTATGGTTTATTTCACTTGATTACCAATTCACCAATTAGAACAGATAGCCCAACTTACTTCTGAAAACACTTGGAATTTTTAGTTTCATATTTCATTATTGATTTTTTTTTTTATTCCAGATGATTTCTTAGTATCATGAATTTCATTTCATTTCAATGTTTAGTGAAAAACAACATACATAGTGTTTGCTCATCAGCATAACATTCTTTTCTAAAACAAAATTTAAATAAGGAAATATCTCGTGGAATTAAGAGGATGAAGTTGCACAAACAAATATACAGAAATTATTCAGTTGAGAAACAGATGCATAACATATGTATAAAAAGAATATTAAAATTGTACAACCATGTACAAGTAGTGTCATTGTACTATGCAGGCATACTAGCGTTTTCTTCCTACTCCCTCACTTAATATAACTTTTTCAAAATTTCTCTATTTTTTCATGACTGTAGTATTAATACAGAATGTCAGTCAAGGGAACAAATAAGATCCTCTTGCCCTATTTACCTACAGATTTGCACACACATTCTTGTGGAAAGAATTCCTGTAAAGTGGGGAATACTGATTAGAAATAGACATTGATCATTTCCAATGGCATCTCAGCAACACCTCAAGCACAGAACAACCTTTTTTTTTTTTTACAGCGAGAGTACCTGTCAATCGTGTGAGGTGTCATTCTTTAGAAGAATGATATTTTTTTTTGTACATACCATGTTTTCTCAGTCTGGAACAATGATATGATGATCTTATTTAGATTCTAAACACTTACTTCTGAGTTTTTCAGTAAAGGTATCGCAAAATATACTTGTTTTGCCTTTGACTGTTTCTGTTTGACTGAAATAAAAATTGTTTCACTGTGTTCTATATTGTGTCCAGTCTCTTTCTTTGCTTCAACTCAGTTGATGTTAGAGAATTCAGATTCACTCCATAATACACTTTCTATTGAAACCTCCTATAACTCTACAGTACTTACCTGAATACTATCAAAGTAGTGTCAGTGCACTTGAGAATACTACATTCTCCTTTAACATTAAACATAAAAACTTCCACTTTTTAGGCTAAAACCACAGAGGTTTTTTTTTATTTTCAGAATAAAATTATTGTAATAAAATGTTCATTACTTTTTTGTTCAAAATTTAGAAAATAATTATAACAAAAAGATTTATTTCAACTAAAACAATACTAATAAAATAATGTATGAAGTCAAAATGTGTATATCTGAAAAAAAAATAAATGCAAGTTTAACCAACAGTCCACCCTTAAATATATATAACAATTTTTCACTTTAGTTTTTCCTTCTGTGAATGTCAATAAATGTATGCCTGACAGAGGCATTCTACTGGTGATTAGTCAAGATATTTTATGATTGATTTATTTTAATGGATACACACAAGTCTTTTTTTTAAGGTTTCAAATACACGATACCAATTATACATATTGCAAACATGGTAAAATAAGCAATCAGGATTATTTTTGGCTCAATATTACTATTTTGTTTTCTGGTATCAGTACAAAATACAGTGCTTAAAACAAATTCACATATGATGGCAAATAATATGGTAAACTCAGTGTACAAACCAGGTTTAAAATCTTATAACAACACAATTTAACACACATTTATTGGCCTTAGCTTGTCATATACCAAGTTTTTTTTTCTCTAACCACAAGTTATGCTCCATTAGTAATCCCACAATCCTTACTTTGATGTTTTCCAATTCACTTAATAAGTCACAATAAGTTTTCTTTATTGGCCAAAGCAACTTTAAAATGACAAATCTAAGCCACGAGATGAAATAAAGACAATACTAAGCTGGCAAAATTCTACTAATGAACTTACTTCTAATTATGTTTCATATGTGAAATACTGACTGAAACAGAAAAACCTTAACATTTACAGAAGTTCCTAGTCAGTTATCACTACAATTCAGCAACATGACCATTTGTAATGTTTGACAAAAACTTTTGAGTGAAAATCCTCGTACACATTCTTTTTAAAGAAATTCTATAAAATATGCTGTGAGGAGGATGTATTATTTGGTGAGTTGGGCAAATAAATAGCAGAGGAATTTTAATTATAATTAATGCAAGGTAATACATGTGGGATATCACAGTTTGAATTACAAGTGTAATTTGAAGAGAATAACATTAACAGTAATATTAGGTAGGCAAACAATGATTTATAAGCATAAGTAAAAATTGTGTTGAAGGTGGAACATACATATTTAAACAGAACATTGGTTCATCTTCTTCAATGTTATAGAAGAAAAAGATCAAGTTCTAGTCGATGAATTTATTTATCCATCAAAGCAATGTGCTGTTGCTAGTAGCTTAGCAAATAGGATTTTAGGTTGAAATTTTGTTGAATGGGCAGCAAATGCCTGTTGTAGAAACACAAGTGTAGAGGACGACGTTTCAAAAGTCTTTGGCCTTTAGTCTTCAGGTCAGTGTGTGTATGGTGTAGTCGACAAGTATAAAAGAACATAAAGACAGTACAAGACTCATGAAAACACAAAATTCAGCCATTGCAGAACATGCCATGTCAACTGGACACAAAATAAACTGGGAAAAAACTATAATCATCTACACAGACAAATTTTGGAAGACAAGAAAAATTAAAGAATCATTTTATATTAACACAATTAAACCTTCACTAAACAGAGATTATGGATTAGAGGTGAGTAACCTGTGGCTACCATTAGTTGAATCTACAGGAAATCTTCCCTCCAATCAGAAAGAGGGATAAACCAACCAATCATAATACTATCTACAATCCACCAGAATACTATAAAGATTGGCTACACCATACACACAACGACCTGAATATGAAAGGCAGAAGACTTCTGAAACATTGTCCTCTACACTTGTGTTTCTACAACAGGCAGTTGCTGTCCATTCAACAAAGTTTTATCATGAATACTCTGCCTAAACAATCTATGAAAAGATTTTAGATTGTATCTCCAGATATTATGAATACAATTTCCAAAGAGGTTATAATGTCATTGTATGGGTCATTGGTTAGGCTACAGCTGGAGTATTAGTATTGTGTTCTGTATTGGGCTCCTTACTGCAAAAAAAGATACTAAATTGTTGGAAAGAGTTTAGAAGAAAGCTAGTAGGATAATACCTGGGATGGAAATGCTATCATATGAGAATAGGTTAAGATCTCTGAACTTGTTCTCTCTTGAAAAAAAAAGAATTAGAGGATATCTGATTAAGATGTTTAAAATTGTTAAAGGAATTTATAATGTGGATGCATTATCTATTTTAATATTTAATGGTAAGGCTAGGAAACACAAACATAAATGTTGGCAGGGAAGAAGACATCTTTAGCTAAGACAGCTTTTCCTGACAGGGTGGGTGACCCCTGGGACAGTTTGCCTTCAGATGTGGTGGCTGCAGGTAAATTAAGAAAGTTTAAGGGAAAGCTTGATATATATTTGAATGACTTTGAATGGGCTGACTTTGAGGGTGTAGTTTAATTTAGTGGATAGGACAGCCTAAATGGACCAAAAGGTTCTTTGTTGTCTTTTTATATTATGCTATGTTAGCTCAGAAAGAGCAGCAAAGGAGCCTCATCAATCTGATGAGAGTAACAATCATGACCAAAGTGTAGTAGGGAATCCATGTGTATATCAGAAGCAAATTCAGAAATGACCAATTTACAGAGGGTGTAAAATGCAGCCATGATAATAACAACATAAGCAGTCACACTGACACTGTGTGATTTAGATTGGTACAAGCAGCATTACTACAAAACAAAGAATTTAAGACAATAAAGAACTCCTCAGAATAACCACCATAGCTCACCCTCTATGTCAACATTTAAGAGAAAGGGCAGATGAAACTAATACAGAGACTGAAATCAGTCAAATAATGGGTCAGTGAGGCCATGAAAGATGTACAGGATAAATAAATCAATAGACCTAAAGTTCAAATGACCAAATGGTAGCATTGTAAAGTGGCCTAATGATCCAATAGGGTCATTCTGCACATGGATAGAAAAAATTAGAGAGAACATTGGTCAGGACCAATGTTCTGACCCTTCCCTTTATATTCTGTTTTCAGGCTTAATTCTATCTACTTGGACCCACTCACTGCTTTTGATGTTTTCCAGTGGAGCCAAGGTCATTAAGGGTATCAATGCATTGAGGCTCCTCACCATTACTGAGGATGTGTGCGGCTGGAATAATGTAGTGCACAGCACTTGATTGGTTGTTGTACGGCCGTGCAGCTTAGAGGGAACACTGGTCAGGATTGTTCAATGTCATGAAATGGATATGAGAGCAGAGACTGATACTGATCATAGGAAAGAACAACTGCATGGGCAGGAGCTGTATGAAATATGGGCATCTTGTGTTGGAATGGAGATTGGAATAAAAGGGAATAATCCATTCATTTAGAGCATGATGTAGAGCATACAATGATGCACCAGTAAGAATGAGGATCATAACAGAATCATACCCCTGACAGACTTCCTAAAACCATATCCCAAAATTGAATACAGGTTTTGTCCCAAAAATATGGGTAAAACCTTTGAAAGACTTGAAAAGGTTCATCTGATAATCTTTATTTCAGGACACAGAGGCATATCAATCAATGAGAAAGTGGACAACTAAACTAATAAGGCACAATCCATGGGCTACCTAATAAGATATTTAATTGGTACCATCAATAAAACTGTATGTACACTGACAGAACAGGAAAAGATAAAACATAGGTCACACTTGTCCACTGGAAGAAAGGTTGTGAAAGTATGGAAGAGGAGTAGACACTGAAGTACATGAAGAGGATGGATGCAAATTAAATCAAATTGGGAGAAATCTGAGGAGCTAACTGGAAGAATGAGAGCCTGTGCCAAGAACAGTGCTAAATTCCATGTATTAAACAGTAGTAAAAGTAATCATAATTTTACTTACAATGGGAAGCTAGTGTTAAAAATAATAATTTCAAAATATTATATCCAATAATTAATAATAATGCTGTGACAAGACTCCATAATTGGAAGGAGGTGAGTCTATCCTTCGTGCAATGCTAAAAACTCTTCTAGTATGTAACCATAACAACTGAGCAGAACAGAAATTGTCTGCTTGATAACCAATACAATACACTACCTCTCCCTCTCTCACATCTGAGCAAAACATAACTTTTTGAATTTGTTGAAGTTTTATAAAATGGACCCTCAATGATTCTGTATCAGTAATGATATGGTTCTATTAAAACATACAACATATTTCATTGTATTTGCCATTGACATCACCTGTAGTGTATTAATGCAAGCCCCATAAGAATAAAAAAAAAATCAGTGTTAATTTCATAGACAAGAATCTTGACAATAACATTCACTGATGAGTTAATTTTGATTTAATCAATGATTATGATAGGAAGATGAAAATCATTAAGCATTATTAAGATGAGATGAAGAACCAAGTTAGCTATCATGGCAAAAACAGAAATGAAAATTAGTTAACTATTTTGCTGAAAACAATGATGCATAGAGCAGTAACAATGTGATACATAATACAGTATCAGTTGATTTGATCTTGGCAACAACCTGTGGGTTAATGGGTTTATTAGATTTTATAAGTGGATTATGATTGTGGAAACTTGATGTTAAAATTACAAATATACTAAATATTATACCAATTATGCTAGTTTCTAACACAAAATAAAAAAAAAAAGACAATTGGGAAATTATACTTTTAATGCAGAGCTCCAACAACCATTGTTTTGATGGGCCAAAGTTTATATACATACGTACAATAAGCAACGGTCACATTGTTATACAAGTACCCATCATCCAGGGGCAGCTTCCACTGATAAGCCCATGTATTGTGGGATCTACAAAACACATATGGGGCAAAATACTGTGAATTATTGTTACATCAAGGAACCATTACAGCAATCATGGTTAACAGAAATTATTGAAGCTTGTTGAGACATTGACTAACATAAGAGTCTTGATGAAAAATATAATTATTTGTAAAGAAAAACAGTTTTTCTCTTACATGGATTAATATACCAAAAGACAGACTATCCAAGTCCTTTATTTTTCAAACAAAAGAACTATAATTTTGTCAGTTGATAAGAACTGCAATGATAAGATTTCTTGTATGTCCATTTTATCTTTTATGAACAATAAGTTAAAAGTATTTTACCTATGCTTGTAAAAAACAGAAATACTTGCTTTCATTAATTCAAATTTGTATCCTTAACCCTTTTCAGACAGGTCACGGGTCAAAGGCCATGTAATCATGTTTGTTGAGTAACATTCAAAATTTTT
>NW_013667336.1:19401-27471 GCF_000517525.1 Limulus polyphemus | reverse complement strand
TATATATATATATATAAAACCCCCAAAAAAATATTTTGTTTTATATCCTCTACATACAAAATTTTAAAAGGCTTAGCAACCTACGTCAAGCAGCAACCGAGGTCATAACTAAAAGAGATAATTGTTTGCTTTACTTCTTTATATACTGTGTTCTGTGTTTTAAGAACAATAAATTTAAAAACTTATTTCTAAACTGTAATAATCTATATACATATATAGTGTATAATAATTGAAATGTGACTGTATTTTACAAAATGCTAGTCTACTAAAACACAGTCTATTAAAGGTCAGTTTTATATTATTTGATATAGTAACATGAGTGCATATGTGCCATGTCATTGTAATATCTGTATTTTTAGCCAGGAAGGCTGAAAGGTCAATATAATAAATATATATAAATGTACACTGTTATGAGATTTAAGCTATTTAGTCTAACATTTATGTTTTCGTGTTATAATTTGTTGTCATTCTAGAACAAAATTGGCATGATTTATATTTATTTCCTAATTTTTTTAAGGTGGTTATGAAATTGGTCAAATCCACTGAACCTGTACAGAAATCTGTTAGTAAAAATAACAGATAAAATATAAAGTTTTTTCTTAAGAAATGTTTGATAACTATCTAGACATTATAAAGACATGTGAAATTAGAAAATTTTCTAATACATAAAAGTAATTTCAATCTTAAAATGAAAATTACTTTGCATGTTGAATATGGAATATGCAAAAAGAAAAAAAAAGGCATGAGAAAAACATTGCTTAACAAGGACTTAATTTTAAAAAATTGATATATTGCTTATGAAAGCATTGTAATGTTTACTGATAACCTGCTAAATTTTGTTAACATACGCTTACTAATTTAAAAGTAAGCATGAAAACTATAACAAGCACAAAAAGGTTACGAAGTCAGTCCCAGGGACCGAACTCGTACTGAAAGAGTTAATTAGCTTCAGTCCTCTTTTCACTACTATCTAACAGCTGTTTCCAGAGACATCACTAGGCACTAGCACACAGGATTTATGCCCCAATTCTACTTGAAAAACAACCAGTTGGTGTTTTGAAAAACCAGAATAGAAAACCATGACCAATATCATACCATAATGCCAAAAATTCCCGAGCCCCAAATCTTTTAAATACCTAACAATGCCTCTGGTTGTTTTATTCAAATTTTCATTTATATTCTTTCTTTACATTTGTAGTTCTCCAAATCTACTGGTAAGCCAAATAAGACTTCTCTATAAAATGGGTTAACAGGTGTTTTTTTTTGCACTTTAACTAGCTAACTGACTCAAGGCTTCAGAGAAAACATTTTGGTTTATGCTAAAATTCCTTAAATATCCACATCCTACCATATTATTACATATTGTAACTCTACAGTCACAGTTATATGATATTGTTGTCCCTTTACTATTCCTGGTAACCTTTTGTAGTACAGAATCATACTACATGTTAGTTTCCCCTTTAGTTAATACATAAATATTTTTACATTACTGTATTTTTTGTTGTTCTCACTTTGGACTACAGTTAGGCAATTACTGAAATTTGCTACTCAATTAATCATCAAGCTCATTAATCAATTACATTTTATGAATTGCTTATTCTCAAGAGATGGCTAAAAAAATTATTTGAATAAAAAGACAGCTTAAAATGCTACAATCCGAGTTTCAATACCCACAATGGGCAGAGCACAGATAGCCCATTGTATAAGTTTATGCTTAATAACAAACATAATAGTAATAATTTATTTATTTTGATAATTGGAATAATCAAAAATAGGAATAAGTGAAAATCCTAATTTTGATCAGTTGATATTTTCATGACATTAATCAATTTAATCATAATTCTGATTAATCAATTATTTTATATGAGACTAATCCATTCTCACAGGTAATCTATTATCTATGAGCATCAATTACATTAAGTTAATAACTGAGCTATAGTTTGTACACAGTAAGGTGGTCAAGTAAATGTTTAAGCTTGACCTTTCACTGGTGCATATTGTACACGTGTCCAATACAGGTTGTTCTCCTATGAGAAAAATAACTTGGAAGTTGTAACATAGAGAAAGTTGTTTTTCTTGTCAGCAAATTGGATAATGGCTAAGGGCTGTCACTCTTTTCATGCATCATGCTATAATCACAGGGGATGCTCACTGGATGTGGAACTGGGCACAACTTGAATTTGTTTGTGTATTATTTTTTCATATGTAAGGCCAGTCTTGCATGGGGAAGCTTTAGATTTCAGCAGACTTTTAAAATATAGGTTTTTTAAACATAATGCATTTTTATTGTAGACTTTTACTTTTAAGGCTTTGAATTTTTGTAAAATGTAGTTTTAGATTTAACAACTGTCTTAAGCAAACGTATTTTAACTTTTAATTGTAAGTGACTGGCTTTTGAAAGAGCTAGTTTGTCTGATTTAACTTAAGTTATGCAATTGGGTTATCTAGTTGTTTTATTTAAACTTCATATGGGGAGAAGTATCAATAAATATTTCTCACAGTTTTCTTGCCAATTCTACAACATCCAACATCTTTTACCATAGAAATTAGGGAATATTTCACAACATATGACTGGCCAAATACCCTACAGGAATCAATATAATTATATATAAACACTGTAGAGGTGACTGAATTTTTAAAAAATCAGTATACTTCACACTTGATTTTCTAACTATTCACATGTCCAATAAAAATAAACAAACTTGATTTATCTGGTTCCACTAACCAACCTACTTCTGCCTGTGATATACAAATTAGCAAGCATAAGTATAAAGATGAACGTTTTAGTAATACATTATATTTTACATGCAATTTGCAATATTTCCTACTTACAGGTTACCATTTCTTCTTAATTTCAGATACATACATGCATATTAGATTTATTAATCAATTTTATTAGTGAAAAGAAAATGATCTGTAATAATCGTCTGTGTGCCACAATTTGGAAACCTCTGTAATTATGAATAATTTCTACAGAACAGGCCTTAGGGGAACTCAACTGTCCTGTATATATAGTCACATTAATCATATAGGAGACTAATTGCCCATCTACCTCCACTCTCATTTTCCTACGACCAACCCACATTTTAACCCTTTCACCTGTGCCACTAAGTCTGTAATGACATACTGTGTTAGATTATTATTTTTTAATTCTGAAAGCCAGAATAAGCAACACCTGCAGTGTTAACCTCATATTAAAAATCAGTAGTATTATTATTATCAAACAATTACATCCACTGTTTGATTCAGAAACCTCCTTCCCATAAGCACTATTTAGTAGTTCAATTAAACTGAAAAGGAATGTAATTCTTTACAAATCAAACAAAGCCCAGCCCATTCACAAATGAATGGATAACAAATTTATCAATTAATAAGTGTCAAGCTCCTAAGAACATGTTACTTATTAATACACTAGAGGATGCTTTTGTTAAGAATAGAAGGGACCATGAAAGTCTTGTTACTCCAAACATGAAGATTTATGTGCTTATGTAAACTGAAAAAAAAAACAGAGAAGTATATCACCATAAATAGGAGTATACTTAACATAAACCATACTTGTCATTGGATATTAGTATTATACTCATAGCATAGTTTAAATAGTTTTATACAATTCACAAAAAACCCTGAGGGACTGAGTAAAAAATGCACTGCAATGCTATGTTTTTATTTAATCCCTTAATATTTTTCATGAAGAAGTGCATAAAAGTATTTCAATCACACTATAATACTAATGTCTTATGAAAAATTTAATAAATTATAATCATACTTCATCAGTTTAGAAAGAGACATTTGCACCATATCAATACCTAAGAAATATTTAGTTAGTAATAATTTTTCTAACCACAATAGCAATATGCAAATAAGCTTTGAATTTGTAAACAGTAGTGACCTTATATACAATTTTATTTGCATTTGGATAAATATATTATTTCTACATTTTAATTTGAAATGTGAATATCACCTTACAAAATGTCTCAGAATTATAATAAGTTAAATGGTATTAGAAATGATCCAATATTATTGTCATGGAACTTTTCAACTTAGAATACTTGTACAGGTATTTGTAAAATATTTATAATTTTTGTGAAATAAAAGAAACTAAACAATTTATAATTTTCTTTACAATAATACTTGTGTCTATTAATATTGTGTGATTTAACTAATTTTTTTGATCCTGTTTTTCTTTTACTTTTACACTTTACAGGTTCACTAACTTAAAAATAAAAGAATTCTAAATAGGTCTAAGCTACCAGAAATGAGAGGGGGATAAATGTACTGTTATTCACAAAATGTCCATGTTGTACAAGATGTAATGTATAAATAATAAAGTAATTCATTCAATATCCATATGTTTCTGCAGAAGACAAGTGATTTTTGGCCCATATGACCATTAGAGTAAAAGCTAGTAGAACTATTTATACAATATCAGTTTAAAATGAAAAACGAAGAATGAGTACGAATAAGATTGGCACTTTCACATTATTAAAATTATACAAGTTTTTCAACTCATATATTTTAATATCTTACCTTCACTGTATTTGATACATAATAAAATAATAACGATGACAATTACTATCTACAACTGAATTATTGCAACATAACTTGGCTAACGCTTTTTACATATTGAATAGCACAATAAGAACAACAGGCTTAGTATTTAGCATTTAATAATTTACTCATACACCAGTACTACTACCACCCCAGTGCCACAACAGTTAAGGCTTACCGAGTAAAATAAATTAGAAATTATACAATATTCATGTCGGGTTTGCGTAAGTTTTAACTTTTAATTTTATTAAGTTCATAAATGGAATTCAAAAACTCCCATACACGTTCACTTTAAAATATTAATCTTATCTATACATATTATTTTAATATTAATTCTTTAAACCAACAATAAAAATATCTCAAACACTTACTGGAGCTATTCCACAACGCTGATTTTCATGAGATAGGCCTATCACTCTGATCGATATCCTCTGTTGCCGATATCAGGCCATTTCTTTTGCTGTTTTCATTTTGTACTAATGTCGATTCACTAGAACAGAAGAAGTAAATAAAGTAACTAATAGTAAATGAAAATAAGGTGTGTATATATAATAATACTCGTGCACACCAAACTCTAAGAAGATACACCAGTTATGCTGAAACAAAAAGTCTTTCAATGTAAATTACTGAAAATATGTTTATTAATATCATGAGTGACGTCACAGTGTACTAAATCATCCAAATATTGAAAATATGGACAGACTTCTTACCATGGAACCACAACATAATATTAAATATTATTGAAAAACTGTAACACTACTCACAAAATAGATACAAGAAAATGTACTGACTATATATAAACATAATTTTAATAGGTCAATAAAGTTTGTTTGTTGTTTTTTTTATTTCGCATAAAGCTATACGAGGGCTGTCTGCGATAGCCGTCCTTAATTTAGCAGCGTAAGAAGTTTGTTTGTTTTGAATTTCGCGCAAAGTTACACGAGGGCTATCTGCACTAGCAGTCCCTAATTTAGCAGTGTAAGGCAGCTAGTCTTCACCCCCCACCGCCAACTCTTGGGCTTGACTATCACTTATAACGTCGCCACGGCTGAAAGGGCGAGCATGTTCGGTGGGACGGGGATTCGAACCCGCGACCCGCAGATTGTGATTCGAGCGCTCTAACCACATGGCCATGCCGGGCCTTTGATATAAATAATAAATTCTATTACAATATATATGTGCATTTCTACAGAGTATGTTTGAATATTAAGAAGTAAAGCTTATTGTTGAAAGAACTGTATTGTTGAATGTTAAACTGTTACCAGGCCCTTTCAGAGGTTCAAAGAGGCCTGGGCCATTTCTATCTCTTGAAGCCCCTAGCTATAATAAAAATATGAAATGAAAATACATGAAAGCAAAATATGACAATCATTAGCCCAAAAGAAAAGTGAAACATAATTTGAATAGTTATTTTGTATATGTATAATTTGCAGCTCTAAGCTAAGAGTGTGTCTAACATTTTGGCCTGATTGGAAGGCACATAAAAACAAGTTATGAAACTTAACAAATGCAAATAATCATAATGTTACGTCTCTTTTCGTTTGTCAATTTCCCGTAAAAATTCCTTCCGAAAAACTTCAGCGATACAAGTCCTTTCTTAAGTAAAACTAGTTTATTCTTTCTCAATACAACTTTGCAATACACTTTATTTCCACAATCAATTTAACTAAATACACACTATAATTCACAACGAACGATTCATGCACTTACTTACTACCGCGCTTGACTCAATTTTCTGTATCTGTCTGTCTGCAATTCTATTCTGATTCATTGTCTGGCGCACATATATACAATAATATAGGGCGCCTAGCAAATACTGAATTATTCGTGATGTTCCCCGATCTTTCTAGAACTCATTACGTGTTACCAGATCACGTGACTTCCGCTGTCGTAACAATAATAATTGTCTAATTTTGAGACCCAGGCCAAATAGCCCCTCCTGGCTCCCCTGCTAATTGTTCCTAACTGTTACAAAAGTCCTGTTTAAGTCACAAATAAAATAATAAAAGTTAAGGCTAAAAAATTATTATAATTATAGACGCCATCCTTTGTTCCTATTCATCTGTTGTCGTAGTTGTTCGATGAGAAGAGCTTTAAATTTTCTGTCAGTGTACTTGATAGTTCTCGTAAGATTTTGTACAGAGAATGGAGAATTCATGTCATGTGTTATTTCTCCATGATTGATTAAACAGTGATCTGCAACTGCGCTCCTTTCATGTTCTTGTTTATAAAGAGAGTCAATATGTTCTCCTACCCTTGTGTAGGGTTTTTCCGATTTCTCCAATGTATGTATGATGACATTTCTTACATGTAAGTTGGTATGTTGTACTGGAGACAAGACATTCATATTGTTACGACAGCGAAGGTCACGTGACTCTAGTAACACGTCATATTCTCGAAGGTTCGCGAAGTCTCGAGAGGCTACTAGATATGCGGTAATCTTGTACAAATAAGACGGTCAAGTCGTTACGGCAACAATGTGTAATTGACAGTTGAGTTGAGCACGTGAGACGTTCGTGGTGAATTATAGCGTTTGTTATAGCGCGACTGTTGAAATTAAGTGTATCGTAAAGTTGTATTCGGAAAAAAAATAGTTTTACTTAAGAAAGGACTTGTGTCGCTAAAGTTTCGTCGGAACGAAGTTACGGAAAATTAACTAACGACCGGAGGCGTAACAAGTTGGTGTCAGAGAGTGGGATAGAAAATAAAAAAAAAGAAGAAGAAGATGGAAACGAGAGGCGGAAAATCAAACTACAGCTTAACAGATTTGATGGCAGCAATACAAGAACAGCAAAAGAAACAAGAAGAACGAGAAAATAAAGAAAAGAAACTAGAAGAGGGACAACAGCAGTTGCAAGAAAACCTGGAACAGTGGCAGCTCGAACAACAAAATAAACAAGAAGCGAGATCACAGCAGTTGTTAGAGGAAAAAGAAAAAAAACAAGAAGAGAAATTACAGTAGTTGTCAGAGGAGAAAGAAAATAAACAAGAAGAAAGAGAAAAGAAACAAGAAGAGAGACTACAGCAGTGGCAACTGGAACAAGAAAGGAAACAAGAAGCACAAATGGAAAACATTAGTAAATTCAAAAGCGAATTAGATACGTTAAAGGACGATCTATTGTCTTTTACACAAGGAGGATACATTGATCATCGACTTAATCAGCCCCAGACAATGGCAAGCCCCTTACAGAGCCGCAGCTAAACCCTAATGCAGACATATTCAGTCCTGTTAGAAGTCACATCCCAGATATGAATGTCAGTAATAGAAGTGATTCAGTAAGGAGGAAGCCACAGGAAAAACGATGGGAAAGCACCGTGGGAAGCATATAGAGCACAATTTGAGCTACTGGCAGAGATGAATGGATGGACAGAGGGGCAGAAAGCAGTATATCTGGAAACTAGCTTGAAGGGACAACCACTGAAAATATTTGGACAATTGTCAGCAGACGACAGACACAACTATAGAGCACTAGTAACGGCTCTAGAACTCAGGTACGGAACCCAGAATCAGTCAGAATTAAT
>NW_013667336.1:11538-18401 GCF_000517525.1 Limulus polyphemus | reverse complement strand
AGACGTTCGCTGAGAATTATAGCGCGACTGTTGAAATTAAGTGTGTCGTAAAGTTGTATTCGAAAAAAAAACAGTTTTATTTAAGAAAGGACTTGTGTCGCTAACGTTTCGTCGGAACGAAGTTACGGAAAATTAACTAACGACTGGAGGCGTAACAATATAATTTAGTAAGATACGAATTCAGAATGCTATTAAAGAATACTTTTAAAAGGCTACTACCTCAACACACTTATCTGAACTATTGTAATGTTTTACACAGACACTTTATGCATGGATAATTTATTGGTTACCCTTCAAGCTACAAGATAATATAGTGATATTCAGTTCATCCCTTAGTGTTTCTCATAGAAGCAGTACAAATTGACTTAAACCATTTTGATTGTAACCTTAAAAGAATTATTATGAATCTAAAATAAGTATATTTACTGATTATAACTTATGTTTTCAATTATCAATTTACAAAAGTTGTATTGAAATAGCAAACTAGTTCGTAAGCTTTAATAATTAAAAAAATTAGCTTAAAATGTAATTACGCGTGTACTACAAACCTTACTCTCCTATTTCTTATCTGTGAAATAAAAAAAAAGATTTTAAATTCTGATTCAGGAGATCCAAAATCCGTTTCAGATCATGTGATAAATTTAGCTTAGGGTATTACTTTTTGTTAATTGACCAGACAAGGGACTATTGTTTCGTAAGATTGTTTTATTGTGTTCTACTTGATCTTGTATTTGAAGGACATCTAGCAATTGTCACAATGAAAGGAGTTATTTCTGTATTCCTGTACATTTTGTCTCATTAGTCAGCTACAGTAAGAATGTGCCCTGCGGATTTAGTTTTGAAGCTTTCAAATCAGATTTGCTCTAACTTCTGGGAAAATGTATTAATTGTTTTGAGAGAGAGCCAAGGTTTGCTGTGGAAGTTCCCTCTTTGTTGCATTATGTTTCTATTTGCCGATCATTTGTGCTTTAGTTTAACTTTTTAAAATTTGTATGTCCTTTCCTTTATTTTGCAATAGTCCTCCTGATTCGACAATCATTATGCTTTCTTTCTCCTTTGCAACAATGTAATTATTATTTTATATTTTGACGTTAACACCGTGATTTGTTCTTTTATTTCATCTGCACCAAATAATTACACTTGCCCCTCTGCATATTAAGTACACAAATCTTTTTCTTCTGTGGAGACTGTAAGTTAGATTTATTCTTGAATTACCTCAGGTTACATCGATTGAATAAATTTTGGTGCCATCGACCAAGATCTCATTATTTCAGAAGTGGTAGTTTGTTTATATCTTTCATTCCTCCAAATTATTTTCTCATTTGTTTTCTTCGTAAGTTATTAGTGAAGAGGTGTTTTTGCTTTGCGATAAGAGCATTAATGATAGAGGGATCACAGGAACTCTAAATAACTTGGAGAAGTACCCTTTTGGATGCTGAATGCTCCCCATGATATGACAGTCAATTCGGATATTTATGCACTATATGCCATCAAGATGTGTGAACCATAGCTTAGCCATTGGATAAAGTTGGTCAGCCTCGAGCAGAGCAGCTCAGCTTGAAGGTGCAGATGCAGAGCTGCCAATCAACTAGGATGGTCTCTACAGCAAGCCACAGAAACAAGCATTCAGCACAGTCAGTATCCCTAGCTTAATAGCTCCTTTGGAAGTGGCCAGAGATGAGATATGGCGGGTGGAACACATTCACCAGTTCGCCTTCCCGAGGCGTGGTCACAATCACGGCAAGAATGTGATTCGCTATCATATCTCCCACACGTGATGTACCTAGACAAGCCAGAAACCCTCTCGTTATGAAAGGAGGAAAGTTAGATTTTTTGCATTCCCTGAACATCACGTTCGAGTAGTCTCAGGTGTAGCTACCATTGCCATGGTAATGCATTGCTCAACCTAATGCACGCATAAATAAACATATGGCAGACTTTGAGAATTTCAGCCACAAGGATGGAACAGCATGGCCGTAACCAGCTATAGCGCAACCGGGGAAACCACCCCTGTACTTTTTTTTCTGAGCCACGTTTTTTTTATCTCTCAAATATGGTATGCATGTATATATTCATTCATTCTACAGACAGTAAATGTACATCTGGCTTGTATGTATAATTGAATAAACCTCTGTGAGTAGAGTGTAAATTGAACAAACCAAAAACCCTCCGAGAATTGCATAGAATGGTTGTGAGAGGGCTGAAAACTTCGGTTTTAGTGTACTCTTACTTGCTATCATGGAATATGTTTTACATTTTAGTCTTGCTTCAGCTGTCGAACTAAAGGATTTAGTTAAGATTCCACTTTCCATTAAATGTATCATAGAGGATGTTCATCCAGTTCCCAGGATGATGGGCATGGACTGTTCCCTCTCAGTCCTTGTCTTCCTATTTATTTTAATTTTGGAGAATGGGCATGATGAAGAAATGTTGAAGGAGACAAGCAACATCTTGACTCCTGCCCTCTCCAAATTGCTCATTGTTGTGTTTAAGAAGGCCAAACCTCCAATCTCGTCCGTTGGCAGATTTGGTTCCTCCATTTTTCTTGATTTTTGCAACCTATCAGCATCAGTTCTGTATGTTACAACGAAAGAGCGATCATCAAAAGATGCTAAAACGTGGAAATATACTATTTGCACCTCTGAGAAGCGCCAGATAAGGGGATACCTCAGTGAAACCTGAGATCACCTCTAATAGGACCATGAGTTAAATAGACAAAAAAAAAAGTTTTTCAAACTGTATAGTCGGATGATAACCTTGAACACTTCAAAGAGTCTCTCTAACAAGTCCTACTCATAAAAAAACATCGAATCAGCAGCCCCTCCATGGATCATAATTACTGCCACCACCCAGAAATGTCCAGAAATTTGCTATCTTCTTGTGGATATGCCAGTATTGGAGCCTCCACTAAATCACGTTTTAGGGATCAAAATGCTTATCTACATTCCCCACTCATTCCAAAGCACATCTTAATTTTAGGGAAAGTAGAGAATAGCTCTGTTATCTTGGAGAAGTTGGCCACAAGTTGTTAATAATATGACAAAAACAACAACAACAAGGAAACTGCATAATTCTCGTTTAGTTACAGATTAAGGCCAATCTCTCACCACTACTACTATCTTAGCAGGGTCTGTAAAGATTTAATTTC
The DNA here is from genome assembly GCF_000517525.1 of Limulus polyphemus. Taxonomy (NCBI): domain Eukaryota; kingdom Metazoa; phylum Arthropoda; class Merostomata; order Xiphosura; family Limulidae; genus Limulus; species Limulus polyphemus. The sequence continues at coordinate 15,253 of NW_013667336.1, read as the reverse complement.
TACCTACAATATGACCAAGAAATTCTACTTTTGTACACATGAGCATGTGTTTTTCGGATTTCAGTTTCAAGCCTGCTTTCATTAACTGCTGAATTACCATTCTAAGATTCTCAACCACAGACTGGAGCGTGTGACTGGACACCAAAATATTATTGACATGGACCAGGTATTTTTTGCATTTTGGCCCCTTCAGTGTAAGTTCCATTAGCCACTATAAAGTAGTGGATATGTTTTTTATACATGATGCAAAACCCATTCAAACCATCTTTGGTACTAAGAGTAATATAAAGCTTGCTCTTGTCATTCAGCTTGACTTGTCAGTATTTAGATGCTAAATCTAAAATGTTGAACCAATAGGAACCTTCTAACATGTCCAGACATTCATCTGTTTGGGGAAAGGGAGAGACATTAACACGAGTCTCTGCATTCCATCTAAAATCAACACGGAATCTTGGTATACCTTTCTTCTTCCTGACAATCACTAGTGGAGACCGTCAAGCACTCTTCAAAAGTTGTATGATCCCATCTTTTAACATTCACTATATCTCAACACTGGCTACATCCCTAGTGCTATAAAAAGCTGGCATACTGGTTGTTTGATCAGAGTTGTGTCACGTTTATCTATGTCTGATGAGTAACTGTTGTTTGACTCAATTGGCCATCTAATCCCACAAATACATTGGTATTCTCAACCAATAAGACACACACATTGTGTTATTTTCTTTGTATTGGATCTAGATTGTTTGCAATGTGGTTATAGAGGCCATACACGAAATGAACTGCTTCCTATCCAGAAAGCCAGTAGCATTAGCCCAGGCTTTTAATTGTCCATGGAAGGACAACAGCCTGGTGTTGTTTGTAATTATAGGTGATTGCCTATATAACTTTGCACTGGATTAATCATCAGCACCCTGAATATAGTGAAAATAAATGAGTCTAGTGACAATGTTAAGGCCGTGTGTGTTGCACCACGTCCAAAATCAAGTAATTGGCTATCAATACATTACATGGCATCAACGCCTTAGACTTCATCCACAGTAAACCATGGAATACTGCTTGTTTATATGTAGATACTGTTAATAACTTTACTACATACACTATGCAGTCCACTATACCTAGGCTTGATCTGGACAATATCAGATAACTCTCCCATGGAACACCAGTTCCCCATTTGCACGGGCAAAACTGACTGATAATTTCTGTAGTACATCCATCTTGAGGATGCCAATACCAGAACCAAAGTTGCAGATGACTACTTTCCTTTTCTTAGTGATATAGCCCAAACACAACCAGATATATTCTTCTCCACTTATGTTTAATATATCACCAATCACCAAGACAAAGTTGATATCTAATGGCCAGAGTAGTGGGTAGGGGTTTTATTAACTCTCAGCATGGCTCAAGAAGCTCAGTATGGTAGGGTATCTGAATAGAACAGACCATTTGAGATATGTCCATAGCAGCTACTGGCTTGAAGTTACCACTTCATACTGGGTCACAATGGAAACTGCCTTTAATATGGTGAGAACGTTTTTCACACTCAGGTGATGCCTCACTATTTTGACTGGAAATCCCTGGACAAATCTATCAACAAAGATGTCTTTAGGATCTACAAAAGTCATTGCAGGATACATCTTACCATGCAGTCTGTGCAAGTAATCTAGTTGAATGGTCGGGCTCTCATTGGCACAAGTCTTGAACTCAGCCTGATTAGTACCCCAATTCTCCACTGGGTTGAATCAGTGGTACAACTTGGTCACAACTGTATCCCAGTCTTCAAGTTGCACGTTACTCAGGTGTTCAATGGAATTTGGGACTAGATTGTCCAAGTTCAGGATCAAGTGTTGGATTGCTTGTTCTTGAAACCAACCATTCCAGTCAGTTAGCCACATGAAACACTTCAGAAAATGCTTCAGACCTTATTTTGACACATATTTGATTGATGGAGTGAGAGTTGTTTCGTTTCATTCACAAGGATCCGTGATTGTTGTCAAAGCCTTTCCCTTGTATGTTCTCAGTCATTGTCTGGCTGCTGGCTGAGCTCCTGCTGAAATAATGGGAATGACACAGCAGGCTTACACAGAGACACTGTCCCGGCACAGAGTGGCAGAATGTTTAATTGCTTTCAGCAGCTTGTTCATAAGCTCTGCTTCACTTTAGCTTTGTTCATGATCCACAGTCACTCTGGATATGATACCTCTCGTCTTGGAGAGGTTCTCTTCTGCCCCATAGTTCACAGTCTTTCCTAGTTGGTGACTGCTGTCTCATCTGCCAGGAAAACTTTAACTGGCAGACTCCATTCACTAGTAGCATATACTTTGTTTCTTGGCTGGTCTTGACCAGAACTGGGGCTGCATTATTCAGTATATTGATAGCTTAGGAGTATTGTAGAGTCCCCTCCCCTTCCAATCTTGGAATCACCAGAAGCAGTTCCAACACAATGATTCAAATATTTGTACTTCATTTGTGATGAGATCAATTCTCAGAGGAAATGTCTAATCTGCTATTCTGGGTGCTCCAGGCTTTGGATCATCTTCATCAGTCCATGGTCGCAAAATGATGATCGAAGTCATAGAGCTTTGCATCTTCAGCAAAAGGCTGGTGTCGAGGAGAGGACACCTAGTTTCGACATCTTTCTTTAAAAACCATCTCCTCAGTGGTAAACTTCTCATCTTGGTTATGAGTACTTCTACTTACAGAAAATGGCATTCCTTTAAAGTTGTATAATACAAGAGTTCAAATAAGGACAATACATAGTTACTAAAACAGTAAACTGTGTAATAATATCATGTGATCATGGCACCAAATTTACTTTGTCTTACCTAGTCTGTGATAATTTCGGGTTAAATGGATTTTCTCAAAGCATATTATTAGGTCATCAAGAAATTAATGTCGCTTTTTTTTAGGTGAAAAACCCGAACAACTCATATATCAAAACAAAACATTTATTAAATGAAATAGTCTCCATTCATATCGATTATGCTTTTCCATCTTACAATCAGGTTGTTAATGCCCTGATTAAGGAAATCACTTAGCTTTGAAGCAGAAACATGTTGATGTCCTCTTTAACACCTTCCATACTTGAATACGTTTTCTCATTAAGATGGTGTTGCAGCGAATGAAAAAGATGGTCATCTGATGGCGCCATATCTGGATAATATGGTGGGTGTGGGAGAACTTCCCAGCCAAACTCCATAATCTTGTGTTGCGTCAAACCTGCCACATGTGGACGTGCATTGTCTTGGAGAAGAAGAACATCTTTCCGATTAATGAGAGAAGAGCGTTTCTGATTAAGGGCTTGATTTAAACGTTCCAGTTGTTGACTATTGATCTTTGTATTGACAATTTGCTGTGGATTGAGGAGTTCGAAATGAATTACTCCTTTGATGTACCACCAAATGCAAAGCATCACTTTCTGCAGATGAAGTCCAGGTTTTTAGGTCGGAAGTGGTTTTTGTCTAGGACTGAGCCATTGTTTTTGGCATAGAGAATTCATTTTTCATCACCATTGACAATTATGTCCAAAAATGGTTCGCACACATTACACGCCAAAAGAGACGAAGCAACGTTCACACGTTGGAAACGATGATCATCGAAGAGTTTGTGAGGCACCAAAACACCTTCTTTATGGAGCTTTCCATTATTCCTTAGATGTTTACGTATTGTTTCATGAGAGACATGTCATTTTAGGGCCATTTCACGAGTGTGTTGCCTT
>NW_013667336.1:8806-10836 GCF_000517525.1 Limulus polyphemus | reverse complement strand
GCCTGACATAACGAGTGGGATATCGAACAAAAGCTGAGGAAGAACTTTTTGTATTTATCTGAGGACGCTTCGTTAGAAATGAACTTTAACAGCAGAAAACTGATACAGTTCTGGGTGTTTGTTCGAAAACCGTACTCAATCCTTTCCACTGAAGCTTTGAAGGTACTTCTCCCTTTCTCATCTTCATATCATTGTGAAATTAGATTTTCAGCAATGGTAGGAATCAAAAAGAAATTCCGAAATAAACTTCAATTGTCAAATTCCTTACGCCTGAAACTAACCCACATTGATGTTGATGTCAATGCCACTCTTGACAGTAACAAGAAACAAGCACATCCTTCACACACGCCTCATTATTAATCAGTTAGATAGCATTTATAAGTTATGGAAATGTTATTGAAAATACGTGAGTATTTTTAAATACAATTGAAATACGTGAATATGAATAAATAATATTTTTTATATTTTTTTCATATGTTTTTGCCCAGTAAATTTGAGTGGGTCGCCGTAAGCTGTGGTCATGAATAGTGGGTCGCGATTCTAAAAAGTTTGGGAACTCCTGGTCTAGAGCACATTTTTTTGCAATACTGATCTTTGGGCAATGACATGAAGTCCCCCGTGGAACAACAGTAAGTTACAACTCTAAAATCCAGAGGTCGATTCCTCGCGGTGAACGCAGCAGACGCCCCATCTGGCTTTGTTAAAACAAAAACAAACAAACAAGCAATCCGTGACATTAAACACAGTGAAGTATTTTTATACTCTATCCAAACTCTCCTAAACAATGAAGTGTCAGTCTCATAGATAATTTCCACAAACAAACAACAGTAAATCAGGCTTCGCACTTTGGGGCCCTAGGTGGGTTATACAACTGACAGTAAAATTCCAATATTCTGTTATACAAGAGTAGCCTCAGTAGGTGCTGTTGGCTAGCTGCCTTCCTTCTAGTCTATCAGCTCAAAATGAAGGACAGCTAATGCAGATAGCCCTTTATTAGCTTTGATTATTATTAATTACTACTAATGATTTTTTTTACACAGAATAATGTCCATATGGTAAATTCAATTGAGGCAAAAGACAATACATTTTAAGTTCGTAGAATTTAAGGAGCCACTGTTTTTCTATTTAATGTTGTTACTTCACGCCCAATGAATTAAATATAATACTGAACATCCTATTTGCAACTAACCATATACATTCGCAGTTATCTTGTAAAGATATTCGAGAGCTTCCGGTAGCTTCAGTCTAGGCTTATTATGTTAGATTACCTAATACTGTTAGCAAAAGCATCTCATTTGATGAATTTATTTATTAGTCTTGTTTCAAGCACAAATCTGCTTGATGGGTTATCTGAGCTATGCCCACCGCATAAATAGAACCACGAATTTTAGAATTGTATGTCCACAAACTTACCGCTGAGCCACTAGAAGGAAAAAGAAAGAAAATGTAAATATTATGTCATTTATTATTTAAGGAATATATCCAAAAGATCAATTCTTCATTTATAGTTATCACCAAGTTGTCATCCTGCACAAAGAAATGCTTTCAACTTCGTTTTAGCACAAACCTTACTATCACCTATACCTCGCATAATCCCAACCTCTATCTACAATTTTCTGATTTCTAGAGAACATTAATAGCAACAGATTCATTATCAGTCAAAATATGAGATTGTTTTCATTTTTTGATCGCATTTTATGAAACTGTAATACCTAGCCTAGTTGAAATTTACCTTTTAAGTTTAGTATTTTCTTATTTTCCAAATGAATTGTATTAGCATGATTAATCTTTTTCTGTCCCCGTGTTTTAATAGAGATTCCAGAATCTCTTTGTTTTTTAATCCACTAATAGAGCTTAAGAGCTTTCAAGACCTCCGTGTTTTTCTTTTTGGAACCTTTTTTCTCTCTGTCTAATGATAGATGTGTTCATTTTTAAACTTAAATTACAGTTCTGAAATTAATACCCTTTTGTACCACGGTAACTTTATCATCCACTTTTGTATTTACAGCGCCATCACCTACAGTGGAATT
>NW_013667336.1:0-7883 GCF_000517525.1 Limulus polyphemus | reverse complement strand
GAATTCTTAAGTTACTTGAACAGCAATGAGCCTAGTATTGGTGGCTTTTAACTATATTCTTCATACCGTTCACCGTTCATTCTTCATCATTGTTATGCATAATATAAATATTTATGTTTAAAATATAATCTTTAGCTTTTTGAATATGTTAATTTATTGTTGAAACGCTGATCATGTCTTCCTCTATATGGTAATTTATTCACCGCCTCTCTACATTTTTTACGTTCTCGGTCATGTTATGTTTTTCCATTTTCCTCTTGTGCTCTTTCGCTTATCCGTCACTCTCCCATATATTTTTCTGTGTTATACGTCGTTGTTCAGAGATATCCAATACGGTCTGTGTTTTTATAAGAAAATATGGAACTTGTAAGAAATGTTAACTGCTAATCCAATTTTTAACAGTACTCGATTTATAACGAGGATTTACTTAAATTGTTTCGTGATTGACAAATTACGCAAAGCCTTGTTCAAAAATTAGACTTGTTGACTCATTTAAACAGTTTAGATATTTTATATTTACACAACAATTTCTGACAATTAACGTTTACTTTACTTTTATTCCCTTAGCAATAGCGTGGAACTAGCGACATCTGTCGAATATGTTCACTATGATCTTATTAAAAGTAGCGATTAATGAACTTTTTTGGGTTAAATATATTTTCGAAATAACTAATCTGCCAGTTTAAGTAACAACAGAAATTATAGGATTTTTCGGCAAATTTAAGGCCTAAGGGGTTGTACAAATAACCTTTCATCACATTAAGTGATACATATACTTCAAGAAAACATAAGTTTATTTTAATAGTGTTGATTGTTCAGCGTAATATGATGTAAAATGACAAGGTAGCCATAATTTATGAATTTAAGTGTACATGCATGTACCTCTCATATAATATTAACTGTAAAATAATGATTAACATTTCTTCTGTACTATAACTTATTTAATTTGTAATAATAATCGATTTTGAGCACTTGGATCTCAAACATAATTTAAGAATGAAGTTTTTTGTTTTTAAAAGGGTACAAGTAGTTGACTTGGAGGATTGTTGGATCTATTTCACACTACGTTCTTAGAAGTATAAATATCTGACAATGAAAAGTTGAATTTCAAAACTAATGTTAAAGCCATAAATTGAATAACATGTCTGAATATAATTGTAAGTGCGAGAATTTGCTATAAAATAAAAGTTTCGAAGACTGATGAATATTTCAGGCTTTAATAAATAATTATGAATATATAATTCTTACACTTTTTTAAAGGGCTAAGAAGGTATTAGCAGAAGAGAACACTAAAAATCTGTAAAACGACTGATGGATTATGGGAAACGAATTGAGATGTTTTTCGCAGTTTCTTCATCTTTTTTTTTTGAGGGGGGAGTCACTTACCTTATACAGGTGAACATCAGATGCTGGAAATTGGCAACTGTTGAAAAAGTTCTTAAATCATTCGATCCTTTCGGTAAGCTTATGCCCGTGTCTCTGACAAAGTTTTATAACACAGCCACATTAGGCTGTCTGCTGTGTCCACCGAGGGGAATCGAACCCCTGATTTTGGCGTTGTAAATCCGTTGACTTACTGCTGTCGAACCGGAAACTTTGTGACAAAGTTTTCTGATGTTCCGGTCTTTTAATTACTTAAGCTTTAGGTTATTATAAATATAGTAGTAATAATGTTCAGATAATCTGCATGTAGACCTACCAGTTAATCCATACTGTTGAAGACGCCATTTTACTTTCTAACTATGCAACCTTCGCTAGTGCAATAACAAATGAGCTATCAAAGACTCAAGTCCAAATTAAATGGAATAACCCTTACCGTTACTTTGACACTACGACAAAAACTAAGTTTACGTTAAATAGTAAAGTGAATTTAAGACTAACTTTTAATTTCAAAATTTTTGTTTTTCTGGGGTGAGAAAAAATTAGTCATTTTTCAAACAAATATATTTGCCCTATTTGTTAATTTTAATTTATTTGTTAATCAAATGATTGTATTTATTATATATAAATAAGAAAATTGTGTATTGATCTAATTTGTTGTTAAATGAATCATTAGACATTTACAGAATAGAAGTGGTAAATCATGTTTTGTCTTATAAAGCGCTTGATTTTCCAAGGAATATAATATTGTTACATGAGCATGGTGTGCGAACTGATCCTGACAAGGTGAAAGCAGTGCGTAATCAGCCAACACCAGACAATGTGGGAGAGTTAAGAAGTTTCTTGGGACTCTGTACCTATTACCGGAAGTTTGTGAATGACTTTGCAACTAAAGCTGCTCCACTACATGATTTAACAAAAAAGGGCCAGAAGTTTGAATGGACAGTTTCTATCCAGCATACAGAGAAGGAAAATCTCATGGAAATGCCGACAGACTGAGCCAAAGACCCTGCAAAAATGACTGCAGGCATTGCTGCAAAAGAGAGGTTGAACTAACCAGGTGCCATCAAGCTGAAGTCAAATTGACTGAAGGAGTTGATGATGGTGAAGTGGAACCAGGTATAGATATTAAATCAGAGCAGGAGAAAAACCAAGATTTGAAGCCAATAATTGATTTTCTAAATGCAAGTGTTTTGCGCCCTGCTTGGGAGAAGGTGTCTAGTCTAAGCCCTGTGACAAAGAACTATTGGGCACAATAGTTACTGTTAATTATATATATTGGTTTAATTTAAGTGGCTGTTGTTCGGGACAAACAATACTAAGAAAAGGGCAGTGTTACAACAACGGAAGTCACGTGACGCTAGTAACACGTAATGAGTATCTCGAAGGATCATGACTTTTCCTGGCAACTCTAGTCTTTTCTAGGCGCCCTCTATTTTAGTATATAAGCCCGTCAAATAAAGCGGAGATAATAATTGCAGATAGATGGAGATAGAGACTTGAGTCAAGTGAGCGGTAGTGACCGTAAGTAAAGTGCTTGAATCGTTGTGAATTATAGCATGTGTTTAAGTTAAAGTTACTGTGGAAATTCTGTGTATTATAAAGTTTTATCGAGAAATAATAAACTAGTTTTAATTAAGAAAGGACTTGTATCGCTGAAGTTTCTCGGAAAGAATTTTTACAGGAAATTATCAAACAAGCAGATACGTAACAATATTTTATCACGACTTTTACATAAAACGTACTGCGAGTGGCACCAGTGGCTCATTAACGATTATTTATGTATATATAAAGTAATGAAATATACATACCAAATTATATGAACGTAGTTACAGTCTATCACCCCAATATTATTGTAAACTATATTTTCAATGTTTTAATGTAGATGTTTGCTAAAGGACGCAGGACGTTGACACCGAGAAAATTCATAAAAGAAGCCCTAGAACCAAGAAACGTCCTGTACATGGTAGAAATGAGAGTCAAATAAAGGTTCTTCTTGTTAAGAAGTTAGTGTTTCTGTAAGGTAATTAGTAAATTAGGCAACGTTTGTCATCAGTCAAAGGCATTTTTGTTAAATATTAATGAATTAAACCTACTGTAGTTTCGAGTTTCTGTTGAATTTTGAAAAGTTTTGTATTTGAATTTAAGCCTATAAGCGAGCGTGGGCATGACCAATGTTAATTAAAGAAGAAATAAGTTAATCTATTATGATTATGTGGAATGTATCTCTCATTATTTTTCAAAATAATCCAAAAGAACCCGTCAAACGAAAGAACAAATTTACAACATTGGTGTCAGAAGTGGAGTTATTTTGGAGAAAATAAAATATAACTTTGAGAAGAGTTTAAGATAGCAAGCCGATCACGAAGCAAAATTAAAGCTTTACTAAAGATGATGACATAATTAAAAGAGGGTAAAGAAGAAAGGGACAGAAAATTAATAGACGACCGAAACGAAAGAGTCCAAAAACTAGAAGAACAGGAGAAAAAATTAGAAGATAAAACTTAATCGTTGTCTTGAGGACAAGCTTGGGGTAGGAAAGACAGAAAAGTATGGTATACGAATACTTCACGTGTTTCTATTTACTTGTAATATTTATAGTAGTTATATCTTCGTTCCTTTGTTGTTTTCGGAAATAGATAACATCTTTTTACCGGTCGAGGAGGATATTGCTTAGTACGATATTTTATGCTAGTATATTTAATTAATCAACAATGTTGTTAAAAAAGTGACTCATAATAATACTCTCTTTGTATCTATATGTTATAGCTGCAGGTCCGTATTTATTTTCTAATTGAACTGTTTGTGTTACTCTGTTCTTTTTATTGTTGTTTATTCATTATTATACTTATTAGGTATGTTTATATCAAAAGGACTATGGCTGTTAACCTGTTTGGAATGGTGACTGTCAAATAAAGAATATGTTTTGCTTGAATCATCTGCAAGTTTTGTAATTGGCCACATTAGGGTACCCTTGCATTGCGAGCTTACTGTATGTAGTTATATGAGTATCGCATGTAGCATCAAATACATGTACATACACAATACGCATTTTTTTTCAAATATTAAAACATGATTACTGTTTTATATAATGTATCTTTAAACTTCACGTGAATGTTCTATTTCATTAATATGTATGACCCGTAGAAGAAAATGATTTTTTAATCAAATATAAAACTGTAATTATGGGCATAATTAAATTATGTAAATTATTTTGTTTGTTTTGTGTTAAGCACAAAGATTCATAATGGGATGTCCGTGTATTGCCAACCACGGTATCTAAACCCGAGTTTTAGCGTTATAAACCCTCACACATCTGCGTCATTAGAGGGGATATTCAAATTAGTACTAATGAAGATTTGAGATTTTGCTTTGTAATATGTTCTAAATATTCGAAGGTCAAAATCTACCCTTTTTTTTGTAACAGCTCCCGTGCTATTCCATATGAAAATATAGTAGTCACGTTGTCAGACTCAGTGCCTACGGTTTTCTGCTGTGTGATTGGACTAATGAAATGGCCTATAGGAAATCATTTCCTCATACACTAGATGGATTATAGAAAGCAAGCAAAGAAGAGTGGTATGCTTTGGACGTAATAGTCTTACATTGGACTATAGTGGAATGTAAACTACAATGCAAGGCTGTCAAATAGAGTAATCATTTCAATATGATATACTAAACCTCTGAAGGAGCACACATGATGCATTATTTTACTGTAAAAAGAGATATATTTTGAATACTAGAATTTCTTGATTGAATATAAATTTCAACTTAACAAAGAAAATGATTAACAGAGAAGGAAGAGGATGTATTTTGCTTCTATTTTATTTGTTTTAATTAGAAATAATTTTTTTGAAATTGAAAGTGTTTTCCCTAAGCTATGTTAATGCACGTAAATGTAATTATTTTGTGAACCTTGAAGATCTTATCAAATTTTATTTTATAATTGAAATAATAATTTATTAGATTCTAACATTACATTACAAAATTAATATTCACTCTTTTCCACGTATTTAGTCATTTATTTTTAGTGTGACTGTCTTTCAGACAAACAAATAAATCAATCAGTTTAAAAAATAAGGCAATTAAGTTTAGTCTTTGAAGTTAATAAAATCAGACATAAAAGAAATAAGTAACTTTTTTTGGTGGGGATTCAAAAATCATGTACTCGAAAAAAAAAAAAGACCCTAGGTTTTATAATCCGTGGAAGTTACATCAAACTATAATTAATTTGTTTGCTATCATGAATGAAGGCATGGAACATTTATTATTGGGAAGATTATTTCATTATCACTTTTTTAAGTACAGGTATATATAACCGCGTGTTTCTGACCTCCTATGAAGTTATATTCCATTTCTGTATAAGTCTGAGTCAACTGTTAATAAAAATACATGTAAATATACGTGTGAATCACTAAGTCAGTTACAACACATTCTCAAAGGTAAATTATATGTATGTATACAGCCAATGTGATCATAATTTTTCATTTCTTTAATCCCTTCTCTTTATACAATCTTTTCATATTAAGTCTGATGAGTAGTTTTCAATTAGGTATACCTGTTTTTCTAATGTGCAGTCAGAGTGATGATGCTGAGTTAAGAGCCCTGTTTAAATATGGTCCAAGAAGGAAAAGTAGTCACTTCTTAAACCATACGTTTCATTTTATTATGGTTTCTCTGAGAATGAGCACAGGACAACATTGCTGGCCAAACAAACAGGGGCATAGCTAGACCATTAAAGCAACAGCGTTGCTAAGAGGATCTGGGGCGAAACCTCCAGCAGTGGTCTAGGGGTAGAACCTTGGTCGGAACAGCCAGTTTCAACATCATTTTAGGCCTATTACTTGGTAAGTAGTAGTATGCAGTAGTATCCTTAGTCTACATCTGTGATACATTGACTGCAATCCCTTTTCAATTTAACTGCTACAAACTATAAAACTATTCACTTGCATTTACTTTTTTCTTTTCGTTAAAAACACAAAGAAGATTAATTTGGGATGCCATCGGAAACTATATGAATAATCACACAGTGTACGTGACATTAATAAGTATTTGATTTAGGGTAACATAAAACAGTTCTTCAAAATATAATAATTTTCAGAACATTTCAACATAAAACATGTAAACCAATTGTATCTGTTTATAAAAATATCTTCAAAAAATTGTAACTTCAACATCATAACTGAGTTGAATGAATTGTTCTGCCAATGTTATCTTTATCTTAACTCTTTAAGCGTCAGATTTTTTTTACAGATACCTTGTGTTGGTAATGCCTATTTTTAGGAGCATAGTGCTCTCGAAGGAGTCAAGAGACGCACTTAGTGTAAAGAAAAAGTATGTCGAGGATGATCTAAAGTTTATCGTGAAAGTATTTTTGATCACCTAATTTGCATATTATGAAGTCATCAAGCGACGTCCATCTTGGATTTGGGGAAAAAATCATCGAATGGCACTTTCGTCGTAGGTTGATTTACGTTGTGTTCAATCTTTCTGAACAAAATTATAATAGAGACATCCATACTCTCCTTGCCTCCATTTTGTTATATTTTCTAATGTAAATCATGCATATTTATCGAATTATGAAGATACAGAACTCACCCGAGTCAGGCCTGTGATCACCATCTGCCAGTGAATCTAGTTTCCCGCATCCAGGTCAGACCTTTTGAAGTTCTTGACGGTGTGATACCTCTCAAAGCAAGGATAAGCACAAAGGCCCAACCCACACTATCTGCATTTATAACGCATTTACCGCACCCCTCCTGGTATATTTTCATCACTACATAATTTGCAGTTTGGCCTGGAGGCACCAGCCAGTTTAAACCAGTGCCTTTCTGTAAGTCTTTGTGGCTTGTCTTCAATGCTGGGTCTGCCTGCTCTAGTTGGCTGAATGGAATATCCTTCCAATACACTTAGCACAAATGCCTTATATCCCCGTTTGTCTGTTTTTTAGGGTTGTACTGCTTAAGGGTACATCTCCCTTTGAATGCAATGGTTTGCTCACTCAGAGACAACTTTTTTCTTGGTTTGTACAGTTGATAAAATTTTGGAACTAAGATGTCAATTATTGGTCTAATTTTGAATATGCTGTCATGGCCAGGCTCATCCCTCGGAACATGATTATTGTTGTTCGCAAAATGTAAGAATGACAGAATCATCATGAACCAATTCCGAGACATAACTTGTGCAAATCCTGAAGTTTCAGATACCCAAAATGCGGACTAATAATCCTCTACCTCTGGATTTTCACACTGCCCCATTATGAGATGGAGACAAATAAATGCCTTGATTTCTGTTCTTGTTACTGGCTGCCATCGCTTGAATCTAGAATGAGGATCAAGCTCACGACCCTCTAAAAACTGATCAGCACACCTATTTGTTTCTGATGTCAAGAGGTTCCAAAAATCTTCATCCCAAAATAACACCATGAAATCAGCAGGTGATGCATCATTTATATTACGCTCACCAGTGTAACCAATTTCCTGATTGAAATCGGTAGCCCATTT
>NW_013667335.1:251160-255075 GCF_000517525.1 Limulus polyphemus | reverse complement strand
CAAAAACTTGAACTTAGTCAGATGGTTTCAATAGCATCCTTGTGAAGAAGCTCTTGAACCACTTCAGATAGATGCTGGCATGAAAGTGGATTGAGGATGGAATGGGGATAATGGAGGTGGAGTTAGAAAGAAAGAAAGGTAAAGTCCTTTGGATAACACCTGAAGCACCCAAAAATCTGTGGTGAAATCAATCCATAGGTGAATAAACTTAACCAATTTTGCCCTAAACATGTCAGAACTGATGGTATAATCACTAATACCATAGGTAGCAGGAGACCCAGTGATGAATAATCTGATGGCTAGCCACCAAGACCCAGGAGAGAGGGACAGACAAAAGGGTGAAAGAAGGATTGTGAGATACGGGAATGGAGGCAGGCAAAGATTGCATAAGATGAGAGACCAAGGAGTAAAGGGAGAAGTGTTGATGTGCAGCTTCCACCCTGGACTCCAATGAGTCAGGAAGATCTCCACAGACTAACTGGTTTAAAAATGGAGCCATACAAAAGTCACACAAATAAGAAGAGGATAGGCACACATGAGCTAAAAGTGCATCCCTGCCCAGTAGATTTCAACAACAGAGGAGCCAAGTTTGTAGGGAAAAGACAGAGGAAGACAAGCACACCAACATGGAAAACAGGAGGGGGTGGAGTATCCATCAAAAACCCCTAAGGGGAGAACAAGATAATAGGAAGAAGGAGTGGCTTGCAAGAGGGAAGGAATAATAAGATACAGGAGATACAAACAAAAGGTAACATACTGGGGACACCATAGTGAGGAAGGCAGAAAAAGGTCAGGGAGTGTGACCCAGGATTGCATAGCGAAGGAAGGAGGTGGGAACAGGCTATCCAAATCCTTTGTCGTTCCCTAGGAAATGGTATGCTTGGTCTTGGGGAAGGAAACACAACAGGCTGCATGATGGACCCCAACTTATGGCAAACTAAGACCTAAACCTAAATGTAGAGAAGAAAAATTAATAAGCTGGAAGCAATGAAAATAGTTGTTCCACAAAATCTTTGAAAAAAGCAAACACAAGCAAAAATTAGATATGTCTGCACTTTAGTACACCAAAATGAGAAGTAAAAATTAGGTTCTAAGTATAGATGGAGTCAGCTGTGTCAGGCCCCTGTGTACACTTCCATATGTGTTATCCTGAGAGGCCTAAAAGTTGTGTAAAAATTACACCAACTGCAGATGTTTTTATATTATTCCAAACAACTTAGTATTGTTTGATATGTACATAAGAATGTTTATGATGATGTTGAAGCCTTAAGTGTTGTATTTATAACTACTCAATTACTCAGTTGTTTTATGCCTAAACAAAAAAATATTGTTTTATTGTTATATAAATATGGATGTATTAGTATAAAAAGAACCTTACAGGCTGAAGTACCATGTTAAAATAAAGGTTTTATTAACCTTAATAAAAACCTTATAATTTAACATGATACTTCAACTTCTTATGTTTCTCTTTACATTAAAATAAAGGAATTGAATAATCATAATTCATTTATTAGGCAGACACAAGCTTAGCTAAAGTAAAAGCATAGTATTTTTAGATATTCTACAAGTAGCATAATTTTATAGTCAACATAAAATTAGAATAATGTCAATTCATTTTGCAAAATAAAATTTCCGATATGATACCTTACATAGTTTTTTTGTTCATTGCTACCCTCTGTATGTGCAGTGTTTGCTTGCCACTAGCTTTGATACTCCCACCTACCCTCATGTGTTTACTCTTGGATTAGCTGCACTGTAGCATGCAAATAAACACATGACAGCCTTCCACCAATAGGAGTGCGAAACACCTCTTTGTGAAGTGCAACCTACGTACTGACATTTGCAGTGGCACGAGAATTCATAAATAACCATACATTTCTGTGTGGTAGGTATTGCGATATGGTTGTGGATCGGAGGCAACATTACATGTGTAGTATGGGCAAGGATAAGTGTACAGTGGACTGCAATGCTGTTTTGAGTAAGAGTCTGTTCCAGAGTGCTAGTCCTACATCAGACAAGACAGGTTTAACTTGGTTGTCCGAGGAAGTTTTTAGTCATCTCAGACGACTGTTCAAATCGAGTTTAATTTAGAATTGATTGTCACAAAAATAATACTACAGATTATTTTAACTATTCAAGAAATTGAAAAATTTTCATTATGATTTTTGTTTATTATTTCAAGGTTGCTTGGGTTAATCAATTAGTGCCACAAATAACAATGATAATCAACAAATCAAATTTAAAGTTTCTAATTATTCCAACTGTGAAGTCTTGTTAAAGTGCCCAACAATTAATAAATTAGCATATTTCATGTATCAAAAGATTTTCCCAGAAATGATTTACTTCTCATATAATTGAAAAATAATGGAGGTCTTATTGTCCTGTCACAAATTGTATTTTCAATTTGTAAACTTTCAGAAAATTATCAGTGAAAATCACAGAAAAACTAAGGTAATTTTAAAATACAGAATTATGTTTGTCAAAGTGCTGTAGGAGCTGACACACTTTCAGGGCTTTAAAATCTTTTGACCAAGAAACTGGAACAAATGCCCACCATCAAATTTTGATAAATTTAATTGTAAGATGATACATTACAATTTGATTACACTTTGCCAATCAACTCAATGACAGACTGAACTGTCTAAGTGTAAGACAAAAGACATTCCTGTTCAAAGGTCAGTGATAATAATGTTTTTTTCTATTTTATTTAACTATGATGTTAAAGAAATGCTAAACATATTAAAGTATATAAACATTGTTACCATATTTCTAGCTCTGGAGTATATTGTTTACTTTTTTTGTTCACAGCATCCAAATTATACATTAATTTATAGAACAGTCAACTCAAAGACCTTAATAAAATGTATAATAACCATCCCAAAACTTTCAAAGATGTATTGCAAATAATCTGTGTTTTATAACATAAAAATTCACAGGCCTTCGTATACCAAGCATTTTGCCAGTAAAATAAATGTGTAGTGCTTAGTATATATGGATGGGCTGGAAAAAAAAAATGTCCATTGAATATTATGTATTGCTTATCATAGTCTCGAATCTCTTATAACAATCTTTTATAAACATCAGCCAAATGTTCTTCTGATTATTCTAATTCAGGCATCAGAAGGACTAGCTCACCAATGCTTGAAGTTGTTTAGATGGTTCACACACCAAAATCTTGCATTTTATGCTGAGATGTGCAGAAGCAGTATAGCATTTCATTAACTTATCACATGATGTCCATCAAGAGAACTCATCATGCCAGGCTAAAACTGCTGCCTTCATAATGACTGCTATTCATTAATAATGTTTAAAAAAAGGAAGGGAAACAAGTAATAAATTTGAAAAAAAAAAATAAGGATGATGTAGGGATGGCAGTGCTAAAAAGTACAGTAACAAGGTTGGGACAAATACAAAAATTCCTAAATAAGTACCCACTGAGTCAATGCTTGAAGGTTATGGGAGTTAGCCATTATATTTGCAAGACTTTGTAGCATTATTCAGTTCAATTTTAGTAGCTGAATTCATGCATATGAATGAAATTCAACATTTAGTTGTGGATAAAAGTTTTTCTTGGAAATATTTAGCTACTTATGTAGGGATTTTGTATGGTTTTGTATACTTATCCTTACTTTGTTTCTGTACTTTTATAAATTATAGTTTTTGGCATTGCCATCCCATCATCATCCTTTTTTTTATTACTTGTATTATATTTAACAAACTTTGTTAGTAACATAATCAAAAATTTTATTTCCAATTAATAATAATAGTTTTAAGGTTAGATAGAAATTAGAAAAACCACTACATTATGTAAACAGAAATAGATCCATAATCATTGAATTCACGATGGCAATTTTCAAATTGTACTAATTATTAGTTTTACTTTTGCTTATACAATAAATTAATGTGTTAGTTTTT
>NW_013667335.1:245424-250281 GCF_000517525.1 Limulus polyphemus | reverse complement strand
TGTCGTTAAAATTTCGTCGGAACGAAGTTACGGAAAAATCATTTAACAAACGGAGACGTAACACAGCTATTTATCTTATAGACAGTGCAAAGCTTTGTCTTGTTGATATTATCCCGGAAGAAGATCCGCCAATTTGTTAGTCCCAGTTACCTTCTTCTTTAACTGCCTTTCATGCTTGGACCTTGCTTCAGATTTTAGACTGGACTACTTGTACACATCAAAC
This sequence comes from Limulus polyphemus, assembly GCF_000517525.1. NCBI lineage: Eukaryota > Metazoa > Arthropoda > Merostomata > Xiphosura > Limulidae > Limulus > Limulus polyphemus. Next base: position 250,058 of record NW_013667335.1, on the reverse strand, counting down.
ACAATGCAGTTGGTGCAGTATGATTCTATTTTAGAAATGACATCTTCATTGGTATAATCATCAAATACTTAGATGTATGTGGTGACAAGATAATTACCAGTGCTGCACAATTAATGACAATAATATTTGCCTCTGGCTTGGAGCATTGCCACTCAGCTTCAAGTATCTCCAACAATTGAGACTTTGGACATGTACAGAGTTCCCATTGTTACTGAGAAAGGTAGAAACTGGCTGTTTATCATGTGGAAAGAGTTCTTGCAAGTTACACTATCTGCTCTGGCATGAGATGAAGAGTCAAGAGAACAGGTGACAGTCTTCCTTAAGTACCTTCACTTTGGAGTAGGTGGCAACTGGTGCATGTTTGAAGATGGTAAGCTTGTTCTTCCAAACTAGCTGATAGAATGAACATTTTGTAGCCCCTCCATAACTGACTGGAACTAATCCCTACCTCTCTTATAGTACGTATTAACACAAACGTTTCTAACACAAACAGGTACATTGACTCACAAGTATTTTGTAAAATACAATCACATTTCGGTTATCATACATTACATATGTATACGTATTATTATTATTATTTACAAATAAATTTTTAAATTTCAGTTATTTTTCTTAAAACATGGAACAGTAAATAAAAAATATAGAAAACAATGATCTCTACTACTTGGAATGTTACGAAGTTTCTTTGTAGTTTGCAGTCGCATGTTATAACTTGCTAATCCTCGTCCAATCTCGCACATGGAGGATGTGAAGAAAATAATTTTTGTAGGTTTTATATATGCATTTTGAAATACCAATAAACTATAAATTATTATACCAGTTTCAGAACATTCTAGTGTAATTTATCAGGCTTCCTAACTAAGCTGTATTTTGGTTTGAAAAATCCCATTTCAGATCACTATTTCGCCTTTCCATCAGTCGTCAAACTTCCAATGAAAAAAAGAAGATTTTCCCGCTTAAACACTTTATAAAGGCTGGGAAGAGTAAACAGATCAGAAAGTTTGCTTTCGATTGTTTATAAACATGTAATTAGAGAAGCCCCAACAGCAAACACCATAATGCAGTTAAATATTTCTGGTGCATCATAGTGGTCTGGTGAATAATCTCTCTAACACTCACAAGAGCATTTCAACTATGCACTAGAGGTGATCCACATCTACTTGAAGTTGAGTTATTAGATCTCTTCACTTCAACAAATGGTCCTCCTCATCATTATAAAGCACCCAGGACTTCAGAGACCTGGCTGCCTGATCCTGAAAGTGGTAATTTAAAATTTCTACCTGACTTAACATGAATTACTTATTCCTTTCATCTCCAGTGCCATAAGATGAATTGCTGTCATAGATGAAGTTGATGCTCTAGTGTAGCTGTCACTGCTAAAATTGGAAGGGATAAGTCATAGTGGCAGATGTCACGTGAAGGACTACCCCTGGTGTTCTGTAGATTATAGAGTTGGGTCTGGCTATGGTGTGGGCTATCAGTTTGGGGAAATTTTTTCCAGTCATGCTATTAGATGATCATGCTGGCGGAGTCCACACTGGGTACATCATCACACTCTTACGTTTTGTTTTGGGTTTCTCCTCAGCCTTAAAGTTTGAGTGGGATTGACTCTAAGACCTATGTGTTATTTGGCCCTTAGTCTTGTCCTCAGTTCCCGACTGAATGATGGGTCTGGCATCAGGGTCTTCATGGTGATGCTTGGCACACTAAGCATCATGAGCTCAGCTGAACACATAATCCCTGGATTCACTATCCTCAGTGACGTGTAGGCTGGTGGTGTCAGAGGATGCTCCCATGTCCAGGGGGCTAAACTTTCTGTCACAATCACCAGAACCTGCATCATTGAGAAATGTATCCTCATCTATCACTCTGATGACATAAACATGAGCATTATGAATTGTATGAATCTCACTAGTTTCACCTCACTCTCTTACATTTCATCTCGATACAACTGACATATTGATGGCCAAGATTCTCAAAACACAGGTAAAATTATTTTCCTGTGACATCAACCCTCTGTTACTTCTACCTGTTTCCATAAAATCCAATATCTACAGAATGTTTTAAAATAAAACATTAACACAAGCATAACTTACTTACTGTAAGAACAACTTACTGTTTCCTCATATAATACTTTATAGGACAATGCCCACAATTAAATTCACAATTGTATCCAATGTTCAGATCAAACTCTAATATTCTCACTCAAAACTTTGCTCTTTGTTTTGTTCTCAGTGGCTGGTTCACTGCACATTTGTGAGTGGTGCAACTCAACGGTTTTGCAGGCCTCATGAAATAAGCATTTCGTGGTTGATTTAGCTGAACCAGACTACTCAGCCTAAACTTCCACATGCCAGTAATATTATGCACTGTGTCTTTACCTTGTATATCAGTACACTCTACTGCCTACACTGGTTAAATACATCATGTCACAGTTGCATCCAAACTAAGATCTTGGTCATACATTAAATTCATAGTAGAGTTCGTTTCTCAGCCAAATATGAACACGTTAGGCAAAAGAGTAAATAAATCGATTTCTGCTTGGTTATGCAGTACGCATCATATGACAAGTGTTCATCTCAGTCTGTTTGACTGGGATTAACAAACTTTGCAAGCATCTGTTTGACAGCATGTATTACCCATTTTGCTAAACCACTTGACTGGGGGTTATAATGTGGATGCATGTCTTCACCACTTCCAACACTGTGCACAAATTAAAAACAACTGTATTTGACGATACTTCCTTGATCAGTGTGAACTTCTCCAGGGTCTCCAAAGCGTGTTATCCAGTACTGTGTCAATACATCAGTTACGAACCGTGCTTGCACCTATTTGGTGAAGTAATCAGTAGCAGCAAGCACTAATTGATTATATTGCTTTGTCTCTGGAAGGGGTTCAGCTATACTCTGGAGAGTAGAAACAACATTTGTTTGCTAGAGTATGACCTGTTTAGTTCTTTTGTCTTTGCCACACCAGTATACAGTACCAAACTCAATGTTTTATGCCACAATTCAAACATAGACCAATGGAATTGTTGTCAGATATTGGCACCAGTTTGAGTAATACCCTGATGATCTCCAGTCCTTGTGCTATTTAGAGTCTAGAAAATCTGCTCCCGTAGGCTGCAACTAGGTAGCTAATGGAGTCAGTGCAATACACCACCATGCACCTTCAACTGCTTGTACAAGTGCTACAGACATAGTGGATCATGTACTCAGTACCTCAATCCATACTAGCCACGCACTTTTCTGCTGTATGGTAAGGAGTGCCCAGACTAGTTTTAGTATCCATTCAACAGTTGAGTCATCACCAGTATGTATGTCTGGCGTTACAACTGAACTGACTTTCATGTATGCATAGTGACCTAGATCAGAGCATTTAATGAACAGGCACATGTTCTCACTGTGCAGTAAGATAGTCTGTCTGCATTTCCATGCTGCATTCCTGGATAATGAAGTTTGGTCATATAATATTCCTGTAATTTCATGATTGTGCAATCATACCTTCTGGATTTGTAAAGTTCGTGAGTTACTTCAGAGATGCATGATCCACTTGGAGAGTGAACTTTCTCCCATATAGGTAGTATCAGTGGTGTTCATGAATACTACAACTATACGTAGTTCCTTCTTTGTGGTGCAGTATCTGCATTCAGGAGCTGTCAGTGTATGACTCGCATACACAAGTACATGTTCAGCTCTATCTTGCACTCATGACTTCAATTAGGATATCAGTGAGATCAATATCTAACAGGAGCTGCTCACCATTTTGTTCTGAATATGCCAACATGGGTGTTCCCATTATAACATGCTTCAACATTTGGAACGTGTTCTCACCCTCCTCAGTCCATCAGAAACGTATCAACTCTAGTAAGAGTGGACATGGGTAAAGTACTCCTGTCAAAATAATACAATGCAAACCCAAGAAAACTTCAAACTTATTGTTTCATTACGTGTTTGGGTCAATCTCGAGTTATTGCAATATTCACAGGCTCAATTGATATGTCTTTTCTACCTATGATAAGATATGATACATGAGTGCTCACTTCGCGAGTTTTCACTTTAATTCTGCTGCTTGTATCCACTGCAAAATCGGAAACAGTTTTATTGTAGCAGAAACGAATGTTAAGCCAAATATCAATATATCATTCACATATATCAGGTATTTCTCCCATTGCAGTTCTTTTAGTGAAAGCATCATCTTCCTCTCGAAAGTGACTAAGGCAATAAACAGGCCAATTGGCATAATTCTAAATTCAAACAACTCTACCTAAATGCTAAAAGCTGTTTTTACCTAGTTCTCATTATCTAAGTCAACTTGACAGTATAAAGAGAACAGATCTAGTTTACTGAAATACTGGGTGTCTTTAACTACATTCAGACATCAAATGTTTGCAGAAATGAAAAGGTTCACCCTGACAAATTGGCACAGAAATTATTATTGCTAGTTTTCTTTTGAACAGTCATAACCAGAGATGATTATGCACTCTCTGAAGGTTGAATAACACCTCTTTCAACATCCACATTATCTCAGTGCTGGTTATGTCCATAGTGCTCCAGTATAATCTGCACAGAAGTTGTTTTATCAGACATGAGTTACTGGTCTAAAAGTGATGGCTACTTGGACTTTGGCCCGGC
>NW_013667335.1:240639-244424 GCF_000517525.1 Limulus polyphemus | reverse complement strand
GCCCGGCATGGCCAGGTGGTTAAGGCACTCGACTCGCAATCTGAGGGTCGCAGGTTTGAATTCCCTTCACACCAAACATGCTCACCCTTTCAGCCGTGGGGGCGTTATAATGTGACAGTCAATCCCACTATTCGTTGGTAAAAGAGTAGCCCAAGAGTTGGCGATGGGTGGTGATGACTAGCTGCCTTCCCTCTAGTCTTACACTGCTAAATTAGGGACTGCTAGCGCAGATAGCCCTTATGTAGCTTTGCACGAAATTCAAAAGCAAATAAACACATACTTAGACTTAGCTGCTGAGTTCTGTCTAGATTACTGTTGCAATTAACAATTAGTGTGCTATGATATTCTTATTTTCTCCAGGAGATACGCTTGAGTAGTCTACTGTAACAGGGTTTATTCTGGTCAGCACTCAGTTCATTTGTTGAATAGGCAAAAGTTTCTGTAAGTTTCCTCAATATGCCAAAACTAGAGCTGATATCTGATATCACTATATTCATTCTATAGCTCATGTGATCCAGCATAGTCAGAGACATGCCTCTTCTTTCGTCTCTAGATGTCCACCATTCACCAAGACAAAGCTAGTGCAGGTGTTTACTGTTGGAGTGGAAGTCTCACTCAGAGTGATTGACAATTTGACACACAGCGTTATTCACCATGTTTCACGCAGTCCTTTTATCAACCAAAAACTCCATGGCCCTACTTTGTATTATAACACAGGTGTACTATGTTCCACCTACGCCTTTCAGAACTAGGCTGACCACCATCCTTCTTTGAGTCAGCGATCAGGCCCAACTCGGGCTCTTTTAGTTTCCTAGAGCCTTGGTGGTGGCAGAATCTACTTGTCCTGACCCTCTTGAAACAAGAACAAATGTCTAGTGGCACGTGTCAAACTGACAAAAGTTAAGCTTAGAACAAGTGAAAATGAAAGCCATGTTAAGCTTGGACTCTAATAAGATAATAAAAATTTATTCAAGTCTTAATCAATGCAAGTTATTCTAACTGAAACTCACAAGCTAAAGTTATGGTATAAGTTATCTCAAAAACTGCCATTAACAAACGTTATAATTACCAAAGTCACAAAAACTACTCAAATTAGTTAGCTCAACTAAAGAAAAGCTACTTGTAAAAGAAAGTTTAAAAACTATAACTTTGTTAAAGTCTGAAAATCCTTCAATAATCTGCCTCAAGTTTGTCTTAAGTGGTAAAAATTGTCTTAAATACCAAAACAAAATATACATACACAAAGCTAATTTCATCCACAAAATGAATCTCACATTCAAAATTTGTGTCCTTTGAGAGTTAAGTGGCTTGGTTCTAAGAACAACCTAATCTTTTTCCAGTTTTAGCGAATTTTAAGGGCTTTCAGCACTAATATATACATCTTTATAACGAATTTTTTCCATGATTGTAAAAAAAAGTTGATTGTACCCTTTTAATATATATTAACAATAAAATTTACTGATAACAATGGCACTAGTCGGTCAAAAACATTATTAGAATATCCATTGATCATTTACATCACAACATACAATGATTTAAACTGATACGCAGTAATAAATAACAATAATAACACTTTTTATTGCCTGTACATAATAGTTAGACATTTTAAAAAAATGAAAAAGTACTGTTTAAGGAAATAACACTTAAGACTCACATCAATGTTTCTAGAATATCACTGTCGTGACAACATTTAAGGCTGCAGGATTTAGACGTGCTACTATCTACATTGATTTAGTATTATTGCAACTATTGTAAGAAATACCGTGGACAATTTCCTCAAAGACTAAAAACAATCCTTCTTCCTACAAGAGAAAGATATCTAGGACTAGATCTAATCAACTTATTTGTTTAATTAATGTGCAATCGACGATGTTACTAATTGTTGAAATAGGTTATCGTTTGTGTATGCTTCTAATTTAAATTTGCTAATCTAAACTGTGTTATTGTTTTTTTTTAAATAAGAGTCTGCAAACATTGCCAGTTTTAATACATAATAATTCGATTCATATTTATTTTTAGAATAACTTAACTTATCAAGAGATAAAAGCATTTCAATAACTACATATTATTTTGAATACATGATCTTAATACTGTACAATAACAGCAGAATAGTTCAATACAGATTCACCACTTCATGTTACGATGAAAATAGATCGTTTCAACAGTTCTTGTTACGTTTATGTCATTAGAATGGGTGCTATCTTATAGATGTTGTTTACCAGTTAATCACTTGTTATCTTTATCTAAAATATTATTAATTCTATAACACACTTTGTACAATGTTAAACTAAAGCGTACGATCATCATATACATTACAATGTTAAGTTATTAGTAAAGCCTCTAGATGGCGATACCTATTCTTATAAAAACATAGTACATCTCAAAAGCTGGGCTTGTAAAACATCTCGTCTGTTGGTGGCGGAAGCCGACATCAGGGGTGTTGAATGGAGCAGTTTTAGAAGTCGAAAAGGGTGAAAAGAAAAACGAGAATTTTCATCTCGTAAATTCTATATAAGGTAAGCATGTTTTCCCAATTTATCTTTAGTTTGTTACCAAAATATTTCGTGCAATTCTCTAAACAAACTGCTCTAATCAAGCGTTTTAAAGAATTGTAGTTTCACTAGCTGTATAGCCTCACCATGATGACGATCAATGTCACTAACTCCATGCCATGCCCACAAAACCGGCATATCTCCGAGGTGGTTCCCAATCTGTTTTTTAATTTTATCTGTGGACTTTAATGAAATAACCATTCCATTTCCTGTTTATTACATTTATTGTCATTTTATAAATCTAGTATCAGCTATACTAACAATTTAGATTCGCAAGCTCTACATAATTCTATACAAGCAGAACGTTTCCTTTAAGTGGTTAATGTTAAGAAGGAATGTGAGAAAAATAATGGAAGAGGAGAGAGAGATATAAAATTAAAGTTAGAAGAAATAAAAAATATATTGTGAAGGCACGAAAATGACTGAAAGAAATCACGAAGATTTAAAAAGTAAAAATTGAAAAGAAAAGAATGAAATGTAAAATTGTAAACTGTGAGAGAAAATAGAAATTTTGAAGAAAGGGGGAGGTTGAAAAAGAAAGATGGCGTTTTCGAGAAGGTACGTCTAGAGAAATAAGAACTTATATAAAGACTGCATTAATGTATGTAATTTTAAGAGCAGAAGCGGTTTGTCTTAAAAGTGATTAGCGTACCAATTTATAGTTTTAAAAAATGACGATTAAAAAGGCGGCAATATAGGCCTAGATATTATACAGAAACATGCAGAAAAGCAACGCTTACTAAATTATCATTACTATGATTTTCTGCTCTTGCAACGCATGTTCAAACGAATACACAAGATAAAGAAACTAAACAACAGGCGCACTCTAAGCGTAACTATATACCAAATCAACATGCAAGATACACACAAAAAACTTGTTTTAAAAAATATTCTTCTTTCGGGTATATAAGGTCTTTCCTGCACGAAAATAATATCTCGCAATATGTAAAATGAAATATATTCGTTTAAGTGCATAATCCTAATACTGTATAATAATAGTAGATTAACTCAATACAAATCAATACTCCTAGTGAGAGACAGAAATTATAGTGTATTAAGATGTAAGATAAAAACGCTATAAAAATAAATCCATACTTCTGTCACCGTCGTCCGGCATGGCCAGGTGGTTAGGGCGCTCAACTCGCAATCTGAGGGTCGCGGGTTCGAATCCCCGTCCCACCAAACATGCTCGCCCTTTCAGCTGTGGAGCATTATAATGTGACGGTCAATCCC
>NW_013667335.1:229352-239717 GCF_000517525.1 Limulus polyphemus | reverse complement strand
ATCTCTACCTTGAAAGGTTACATTCAAAGTAAGCAAAACAAAGTTATCCAGAATGGGTATATCTCTACCTTGAAAGGTTACATTCAAAGTAAGCAAAACAAAGTTATCCAGAATGTGAATCAAACAGCACTGGAATATTTTGGTGATACAGTATTGTATTCTAAGTGGAATTCCACCATTTTTGACTTACAGTTATTTCTTAAAAACTTTCCTATTTCCAACTCGTCAGCCAAGTCCTCGATCACTCCATTATCGATATTTTTCTACACGTCACTTCGGCTTCTGAATAATACAACACTTATGTTACTTTCTTTATTGAAAAATAAATAAAAGCGCCACCTGGTGGCTCAGCGGTACATTTTAGCGCTTTAAACGGTAACAATTAGGGTTCAAGCCCTGCAGTAAGTAACGCGCATATCGCTTATCGTGTAGCTTCGCGTTTAAAGACAAACAGACATACAAAAATTCTCAAACTTATCATGAAAACATGATGGAAATTAATATTTGTTATTTAAAAATTTGCTTTTTTTTTCATATTGTTGTGACATGTTTTCAAAATAGAATCTTAATGGCTGAAATTAAGTATATAATAAGGTTATACTTTTTATTCAATTCCTATAGAGAGTCGTGATGAAAATTATTAAGTTTTATCTTTTTTTCCGACCTTTTGTAACAGAAGGCGTGCATTTTTGAAGAATGTTTTTAATCTGGAGATTATTCACTTAAGATACACGTTAATTTAGACATCAAATGAACGAGTTTATCAACATGGTAATAAATTTGGATGTAGCTGGTAATCTAGTTAAATTAATGAACTTGCGACAAAGGAATATAGCCTCTGATACAGTAGCCCCCCAGTGGCACAGCGGTATGTCTGCGGACTTACAGCGCTAGAAATCGGGTTTCGATACCGGTGGTGGGCAGAGCACAGATAGCCCATTGTGTAGCCTTGTGCTTAATTACAAATAAACAAAAGCTATAAGTTATTATGGATATTTTATTAAAGATTTTAAGCTCAGCCATAAATTAATTTACCCAAGAGAAGAGAAAAAAAAGAATCAGATAAACAATATGACGTATTTACAGAAGTGTACTGTATCAGTTTGTTTGTTTGTAATTAAGCACAAAACTACACAATGCGCTATCTGTGCTCTGCCCACCACCGGTATCGAAACCCGATTTCTAGCGCTGTAAGTCCGCAGACATACCGCTGTACCACTGGTGGCCTAAGATAACTTACAATATTAGTTTGATTCTGAAAAAAGTTATTTCCTAGTCATAATTTACACTTCACATGCAGCCCCCCTTTTTTTTCCAGGACAATTGTTTCATAAACCTATTTCAAGTTTTTGAGATTGACTACATGAAACATTTTTTTTTTAGATTAATAACACCCTCAGAGAACTTAAAGTTTTAAATATTTATCGTGGTAAACCTATGTGTCATTTTATGCATCATTTTTGAATGCTAACTTGTTATTGGAAACTAAATCCCATTATAATTTTGTAGTTTTTTTTTTATTCGGTAGAGAAGAGAGTGCTGAATAATGAAGTAACATAAAAGGAACTTAAATCTATTCTCGAAGTTCTTAGAGAAGGTCGAGTGTGGCTTAATGGTTAGCGTGCCCGGTCCATCAATCCAAAGATTCGTGATTCGCGACCCGTTGTCGCAAAAAAAAAGCACTTCACGCTTTGGGGCCGTGGGTAAGCTATAAGAGTAAGGATCAAACCCCATTGTACGGTTCGACAAGAGCTTACTGTGGGTGCTGTTCACTACATGCGTTCTCTTAAAATTAGGAACGTCTATATGCAGGTAGTCTATGGGTAGCTTTGTGCAGACTTTTGAAACAAACTTTATCTAAAGATTGATTTACAATGCCTTTATGGACCGACGTATATTTCGGAACCCATGCACAGTCACCTGACGAAATTTCGAAGTAATCCAGATTTACTTCAATCTACCGATTCTGCGAACAAAGATAGAACCAAATAGATATTTCAATATCTGTCAAGAGAATTCTTCTTTACTCCTATTTCTGAACAAAAGTACTCAGTCTATTAGCCTTTCTCAGAATCTTTGTGAAGCAGTGGGCAGACGTTCTTTTTCTCTCAAAATCTATTAAGAAATGTATTTAAAGAAAAACGCATGACGACTAGTTCAAAAAACATGAAGAACAACAAGAAGAAAAAAAAATTCTATTGGGAAAGTAGAAATTGACTTGTGGAAGAATAAGTTAAGAGAAATGGACTTCTGTCAATGTACCATTGTCGAAAAAGTCCATTGTATATGCCATTCAATAACATATTTAATAATTTGTTTTTTAATTTCGCGCAAAGCTACACGAGTGCTATCTGCGCTAGCCGTCCCTAATTTAGCAGTGTAAGACTAGAGGGAAGGCAGCTAGTCATCACCACCCACCGCCAACTCTTGGGCTACTATTTTACCAACGAATAGTGGGATTGACCGTCACATTATAACGCCCCCACGGCTGAAAGGGCTAGCATGTTTGGTGGGACGGGGATTTGAACCCGCGACCCTCAGATTGCGAGTCGAGCGCCTTATCCACCTGGCCATGCCGGGCCCTTTAATAATTAACCCTTAAATAAATAAATATATATAATATTAATATGGCAATAAAACTATATTTTCGATCGTTAAGTTTCCTAAAAAAAGGAGAGTAAAACTCATAAAAAATGATATGTTTCTATAAGTTCTCTAGCTGGAGAATTCGCGATATAATTTGGATTAATCGACCATGTCAGAGACACAAAGATTCAGGAATAGCCATTCCTAATTTAGAACTGATGACAGAACTCATATAACCTATGCGCACCCAATCTTAGTGGAATAGTGGAATCTAATATGACACAATTATAACACCCCCATAGTTGAAAGCGCGGAGCATGTTCACTGGCATGCTGCGGGTTGAACCTTGGGCCCTCTGATCCGCAGCTCGACTCCTGCGTGTTAATACGACTTTTTCCATTTTGATTTTTTGGTAGCGTTTTGTTACATTTCAAATAAAGACGCTTCTTTGTAGCAAAAGCTAAAAAATAACACAACACTTAAGTTTATTCATAACTTTCGTTGTAATTCGTCGTATTGGAACTTGGTAGATGAAAGTTAGAATTATAATTTTATTCAATAATATGTTGAAATAACAATTGTGCTAAGGCTTTATTTTTGATAGTCTTCGTATCTTGTTGGGTCAGTGGTAAATTTACGGAATTTCCACTCTAAAATCCGAGATTCGATTCTCCACGACAGACAGAGCGCAGATAGTCCATCGTGTAGCTTTGCTTTACATAAAAAAAAAACAATTGGTAGTCTTCAAATTTCTCGTAGTCTATTTTTTCTATCGATCAAAACTATATTTTTATTCTAGCTAACCTTGTTTCACGATTAAAAATCACGTTTCTAAACTCTTGAACTGAGATAAATGTTGGGTAAAATGTATCTTGCGTTTTTTTTTTTATGAAGCCAACAAAACTTCGTAGATATTCTATTACATAAATTGGCCATTTGGAGCTTATCGTTGTATAAAGATATCGAAATAATGTTAACTTTGCGTAGCTGTGTACTCAACTGGTAATTTACTGATAGTGAAGACGTTCTTGACATGTACTTGTAAAAATATACTTTTCGACTTCCTCACTACCATTACTTTTATTATTACCAAACTTTAGAACGACATTAAACTAAAGAACGTAATATTTATTGATATGCGCCTATCCTCCAATAGTATTAAATCTGCTGATACGCATCTGTCTTTTAATAGTTCTGTATTTTTTCTCCAAAGTTGCTTTACTTGTGGATATGCATGGTCCTCCAATAAGATGTTGCATTTGCTGTTAAACACTTGTTCTTCAGTGGTATTGTAGTTATTTTATTAAATGACCCATTTATTGCAAATATAAGTTTTGCAAGTTTGTATATTTTATTACACCCATTCACATCCCATTATTTCATACAAGATAAGAAATCTTATTGTATTCAAACTGTTAACCTTATTAAGCGTTGTAATTGCACTCCAGGAAGTCTGAAGTTAGTTTTAATTTAATAGATATTAAAATAAATAATAAAGAGCAATCAAAACCAAACTTTGTTTGCAGAATTGGGCTGAAAAGTGCACAGATTATGTTACAAAAACTCTTAGCCGTTAAAGGTCAACATCTCACGAGCTAGAAGTTTTAATTTTTATATTTTGTGAGAAATAAATCTTTATCTTACATTGAGATGTTGTGGGTCAGGAGTCTTCATCTTAATATTGAAATGTTGTGGGTCAAGAGTCTTCACTTTATATTGAGACGTTGTGGGTCAGGAGTCTTCATTTTATCTTGAGATGTTGTGGGTCAGGAAACTTAATTTATATTGAGATGTCGTGAGTCAGGACTCTTAATTTTATATTGAGATGTCGTTGGTCAGGATTCTTAATTTTATCTTGAGATTTTGGGACAAAAGTGATTATCTTACATTGTAGATTTATAGGGAAAAGTTATTGTCATCTTACATCGATGTATTATGAGGGGGGGGGGACAGGAATTTTCATTTCACATAGAGCTCTTCTAAGGATGGAAGTATCTTATTAGATCAAGGCTTTGTCTTATCTTCGTGGTTATCGAGGTAAAAGTGAATTATTAACATTCGAGCTATCGGATAGATGGATACACTAAAGAAAATTGTGTTTACTTGCATTTTACTTACATCAGACAATCACTTTTAGTAAATACTCTCTTCAGCTGTTCAGGCCAAGATAATCTACCAGGCCATTTAAATGACAGGTTCTTTAGTTTCCAAGAGCTATCGCGTTTACACAATGCGACGCCCGCTACCACGTGACAGGTCATTTTCATTAAAAGATAGGTGGAGCTGTTGAAATTCTTACATAAGGTCGCAATGTTATTTCCAAGCAATATCGCGTATCACTCACTCTCAAGAATAGCAAAGGAACAAAGGTAACTAGAAACAAAATCATCTTAACAGATTTATCGACCACGTGCTATATGAATTAAGAATCTTTGTTTTACCTCGAGAAATTGTTGGGTAGTAGCAGTTTATCTAAGTACTGTTTCTTTGGGCATTACAGGAAACAGAACATACTTTAGGTTATAGCACACTATGAGTTAATACTGGAGTGAAACTGTCGATCTTTGCACGCAATCTCCATGACAACCGCCATCGTAATAGACATGTTGGTATCAAACAAGAAAGCTGCTACGCAGCTAAGGTACCACTAAACCATAATATCTCATAGATAATAATGTTTGGTTTAGAAATTCACTAAATAATGTTGCTGTTTTAAAGCGTAAATTAAGTAAAATTTAATTTCATTGCTTTATAAAGGAGCATATTTTTGTATACAGAAATTAAGGTAAAATAACTACTAAGTTTTTCTGATGATATCTTTTATTTTTTTAGCACAAAATACAGAAATCCTCATAAATTGACAAAAATGTGTTAAAACTGATATGTTATGTGTTTTATAAAAATAATGTTGACAGGACTTTGAAGTCTACATTTGCCCTATGAGTAAATGAAGAAACAAGAGTTTCTAACTATATAATGAACTTGACTCGGAGTACTCACCACTTTGATCGAAACAGACAGAAAATTGGCAAAAGAAATTAGTTTCTAGACTTTTTAGACTTAATTATTGTGTCTATTTTTTGTGATTAGTTCAGTTGTAAATCTATCTTACTATATTCGAAAAAAAAACGGCCCGGCCCAGATAGCCAACTCTTGGGCTGCTCTTTTACCAACAAATAATGGGATTGACCGACAAATTATGACGCCCAAACGGCTGAAAAAGCGAGCATGTTAGGTGACAGGATTGGAACCCGCAGGTTGTGTTAACAGTGAATGTAGATGTTATCCATGATACAGCAAGCCAATGCACGTTACTTCGACCCAGCTTGGTAGTTGTAGCAATAAAAAAAAGCCAAAAGTTATGTTTTAATAATCTAAATTAAAAATAAGAAGAAAGGATAGACTAGGGAATGTAGTTCACAGAAATTGTTTGTTAGGCTCAATAAAGTTTGTGTGCCTCAAATAGGTTGGACTGATAGTTAACAATAAAAAACACGCCTGGGTTGACAAAAAAAATAGTATATTTAGTTCCTACGTATGTTGATTCAACCACAATCAAAGACAGAAAGGGCAAAAGAAGCCGGTTATGGTATCAATCAAAGACATGTACGAAAGGGTAAAAGAAGCCGGTGGTGGTATTAGTCATACACATGGAAGAAAGGGTAAAAGAAGCCGGTTGTGGTATCAATCAAACACGTGTAAGAGAGGGTAAAAGAAGCCGGTTGTGGTATCAATCAAACACGTGTAAGAATGGGGAAAAGAAGGCGGCTGTGGTATCAATCAAATATGTGTAAGAAAGGGAAAAAAGGCGGTTGTGGTATCAATCAAACACATGGAAAAACGACTAAAAGAAGCCGGTTGCCTAGTTCCGATAAAACAAAATGTTCAGAAATTTTAATATGACACTGCCTACGTAAGTCAGGAATAATTAATGAGTCAGTTTTGAAAGAAATATGATAAAACTGTGCTGTTCACCATACATTTGTGGTTTGTAGTTTTTTTCGTAATTTCCTGTCTATTTGTTTTAGAACGGGGAATCGAACCACGGATTTCAGCTTTCTAAGTCCGGAAACTTACCGCTGCCCCATCGCGGACATTTGCTGTCAATGAAAGAGATACTTACAGTTTAAAAATACGTCGACATAAGTCAGGAATAATTAAATCAATTTTGTTCACCATACATTTGAGACTTGTAGTTTTTTTCCGTAATTTCCTGTGAAATTAATAGATACTTACGATTTAAAATTACCAATGAAAGATCCTCAACCTTCATGCTCTGTTTACAGTGCTTTAGTCATTTATATTTCTTTTGGTCAAATTTGTTAGCATTATGGTGTGTTTGAGCAACTCACACCATATCTTATCAAAATACGACCAGCCATTTTTGTGCAATCAATAGCTAACACTAACAAAAGGGGGGGATATTTAAAGTACAAAAAAAACTTTTAATTTTAATTTAGTTAGTTATAACACATTAATTCCGTAATGTTTTCACCGTTGATAATTCTTCTGGAGCTTGATACCACAACCGGCTTCTTTTACTCGTTTTTCCATGTGTTTGATTGATACCACACAACTGTGTGTGTGTCTGGGGGAGGGGGAGGCTTGAATGCTTTTGGGGGTGGTAAATAGGAAATAAGAATTATCATTTTTAGTGCAACAATATAGTTAATAGCATCATGGTATTATCAACTAATATTATATTGGAATGAACTCCATGTGTATAAACGGTCACGAGTATAACACGATGGTTACGTGAAAATCTGCCAGATTTTCATAGTTGTTCGTTTGGAGTTGGTTACGACATCAGTTGTAGCAAGTACAGAAAATACAGCAGCGTGCAAGTTATTGATATGATAGTTTGCTTACACAGGGTCTTTATACTTTACATGATGTACAATCTGATGGCAGGAGAGAGAATTTTGTTGCGTAGGTTTTACAACAGTGGAAAAAGGCCCTGTTCTTTCGCAACAGCGGTCGATATGAGGCATTATGTCAGAGTTTATTATTTCAGGGCCTAAGTTAGAGACACCATTTATACTTATGGCGTGATAGCTCGGAAACTGAAATGTCGAATGGTAAGTAATTGAACAGAACAAGGTGTGGCGCTTAGGGGATTAACAGAAATACCCTCTAGTGCTGTTAGATATGATAATCCATGTAATTTACTCTGCTTGAGTTATTATATATTAGCTTCATCCTGCATTACTGGACTCTAAACTGATATTTCCACCCCATCAAAAAAAAAAGTGCCAAAGTCACTTAAGAATATTATTTTCTTGGAGGAGAGAGTCCCTTGTAATAGTCCAATAGTAATTTGGGTCTTTTGCAGTTTTACGAAGTGTATAATATTTGAACGGATATACATTATAAAACAGATTAACGACAGCAGCTGTTTGTCGAGGGTGAAACTATTTTAATAATTGTCTTTTCTGATTTCCCCCCTGTGGGACAGCGGTAATTCTTCGGATTTACAACGTTAAAATCAGAGGTTAGATTTCTCACTCGGTAGACACAGCAGATAACCCGATGTGGTTTTGCTATAAGAAAAACATACATGCGCTTTTCTGACATTTATTTACACATTAGTGGTAGCACATTATATATATATATATATATATATAATGGTGTGCGAAGAATTTCATACTAGAATTTTTTTCCAATATATCTAGTTTCAAAACATCTGAAGCCATTTTATTTGTTAATAACTCATTTATTAAAACTGAGCCTTTCGTATCGTCATACTTCGTGAAAGCTTTTAAATACAAAGTACAATTTTTCTAAAAACATACTTTGGTTTTGTGTGACCAAACCCTGAAAAAGTAACTTCAGTAGTTAAGGTAGCGGTTCCCAAACTTTTTAAAGGGCCGGTCCCATTTCCAAAATTTCGAATCTGCGTGACCCCATCTGCTGGAACATAACTTTCGACCCCACCAGAGCTTGTCGTGACTCCAATGAGGGTCGCGACCCCAGGTTTGAGAACTATTAAGTTAACGGATGACCAAGAAATCTAGAAAAGTTTGACAGTTGAAGATTAACTGCATAAGATCTTCACTCAACCCCCATCCCCACTCTTCAGTCCATAAAAGCATTAATAGTTTTCTTACAAATTGTAAAGAAAAACAAAATGATGTGCATAGAAATGTTCATAAATGCTTTATATATGAGTTCTTAAAATAAAATCGCTTGGGTTCAAATACACCACACCCTAATAGTTAAGGACGAAAAAGACTAACTATGTAGATATATATGAAGAAGAAAGTGGTAACTAAGGACGAAAAAGACTAAGTATGTAGATATATATGAAGAAGAAAGTGGTAACTAAGGACGAAAAAGACTAAGTATGTAGATATATATGAAGAAGAAAGTGGTAACTAAGGACGAAAAAAGACTAACTATGTAGATATATATGAAGAAGAAAGTGGTAACTAAGGACGAAAAATACTAACTATGTAGATATATATGAAGAAGAAAGTGGTAACTATTAGATACATAAATAACGCGTGTAAAATAATTTGAAACTGTACTGTCGTCAACACGTCAGATGCAAGTTATAGTGAAGTGTATGATAAGTCAATATTTCTTTCTACCTGCCTGTATAATCTCAGATCATCCTAAAAATATCTGTAAAGTGATTAATTGTCAGCTTGTTTGTTACGTGAGGTAAAGATCGGAGGTCTTCTTATGGAATGCTCCAAAAAAACATTAATCTATTATGCGGTTTTTAAATCTAATGTTTATTGTCGTAAACAGATTTTTAAAACTTTTTGTTTTTCAAAATAAAATTTCTAAAACTTATCTATGCCAATCTGACTTCGGCCCAGTATTCTATTTAGACTCTGCTGTTTCTAAGATGTTACACGTCATTTTCACTCTCCAAGCTCAAACCACGAAGGTGATAAAATTTATAGAATTGGGAAGTTTATATACCTGTACATACTTACATCAAAACTGAAACACATAGGAAAACGTACGGTTGTTGAAAGATTCATTGTTATAGTTGTTTTTACCAAACTCACTACTTAATTAAGAAATAATTATTTGAAGTACAGATTGTTATTAAGCCAATAAGCGATCTGCAAAAAGTTAAGATCATAAAATGAAATACAACGTGTACCAAACGCGACACATGACAAACATATAATACAAACGTATACATTTAATTTGGTCCGTTCTAAAAGGGGCCAGGCGTGGCCCAGTAAATAGAGGACTATACTATGAATCAGGGATTTCTTGGTTCGCGTCCAATTACCGCAAATCACGCCTAGCATTTTGGGACTATGAGTACGTTATAAAAGTGATGGTTAAATCTCACTGTTCGATTAGAGTAGTCCAAAAGTTGGTGGTGAGTGTTGTTGACTAGCTTCCTACTCTCCAGCCTTTTGTGTAGATCTGCGCTAAAAAACTTACACAAACAAACAAGTTTATGAACTTAAATGTTTTTAGTTTGTTTTCTTCTTCTTTTTTTTCGTAGAAAGAGTCTTGTGTTTCAAATACGATATGTTGGTGATCAATAAAGATATGTATAATCTCAAAAGTATACATCGATATTATATCAATAAATATTTAGCTTTTTATACTTAAAAAACAACAACAAAATATAGCGTAATATTTGATGTAGCTTAGAATACAGTACGCCCCATACAAAACTAATGAAAATATCATGGGGTACAAACAAGGATCGGTTGAACAAATTATTTAAAAGGAAACACAACCTAAGAACAAAAGCAAGGTAAGGTAATAACTTAAAACTATAAAGTTATAATATATATATATATA
>NW_013667335.1:222160-228342 GCF_000517525.1 Limulus polyphemus | reverse complement strand
GGTGCAACTTGCTACGAAACAAAGGACCCTGGGCACAGAACTTCGCTACCTCCACCCCCCCTCGAGATGATAAAAAAAAGTCATGGCATTATCTATTGTAAAAAATTAATCTTCAGGATTGAATCTGTGAATTGATAGGGTGTATTTTGTGAAAGGCCCTTAACAGTAGGAGACTGGTCTCCAAAGTGTTTACTTTGGTTTTAAGTAACAATTTTGAAGAGTATAACCTGCCGAGTATTTTGATTTACTTTGTTTGCGGTTTTGCGACTCGATTAGGATTTGATATACAGTACTATTCATAAACTAGGGACCACTCAGTCAACACTATAGTATTTTAAGTTCCAAACCTGCTGAGCCTTATTTAGTGCAGGTATCTCAGAACTTCAAAATTATCTAGACAAAATCATCACACATAAAGCAGATTCAAAATTTATTTCTTTAAATATTTTATGTGACAACTCATAGCTGTAATCACCGACTGAGTTCAAGGAAGACTGCTCAGTCGTAATTGAACTCCTAGCGTCTTCAAGTAATGGCCAGGGTTCTTCTTTGACTTCGGAGGCCTTTGTCGTTTTTCACGATTAAAATAATCCCACATACATTCAATAGTAATGAGATATGGATACTACAAAGGCCACGCTAAGCAAGCAAGGGTTCCATCTGCTTTCTTGTATTAAGATAGTGATTTATTGTGTTCGCTGCACGTTAGAATCGTTATCATGCTGGAAAAATGACTCCCACTAAACGGTATCCAGAAGGAACAGTATGGTGAATAAGTATTTACTTATACCGGGCAGAATCCAGGATTCAATCAATACGGCGAAATCTCCATCCCACTCACACAATTGCAAATAAAGTTTGCCCATACAGTCTAACCCTCAAATTATCAACTTGTCTTTTTACTATTCTTAACATTTTGCGTTATATTGAATAATTTTGTGTTTTTGCCTTTTACAACACTCGTTGTAAACAACTGGGCAAAAAAAAGTGGGTGAAATCACCCATTTTCTAATTACATTATATAGGAACGCCAGCACTGTGTGTGTGTGACTAATATGGTACTTATGATCCTGTAACCAACAAAGTCATAGGTCCATAAGCACTTTGTTGCATAAATGGCTTAGAAAAAATGTGTTTCCAAAAGAGGTGCGGTTCATATGATCCCATCATTATAATTCTGGGATTAAAACTTTGATTTTCCTTACAATTCGCATTTACATGAAAAACTATGTGTTTGTTTAAACAAGTTAAGCACAAAGCTACACAATGGGCTATCTGTGCTCTGCCCACCACGGTTATCGAAACCAGGATTCCAGCATTGTAAGTCCGCAGACGTATCGCTGTGCCACCGAGGGGCTAAGAACATCTGTTACGCAAATCGGAAATTTTTGTTGATAGTTACACAAAGCTCTGCTCACCACGGTTATCGAAACCCGGTTTCTTGCGTTGGAAGTCCGCAGATATTCCGCTGTACCACTGTGGGGGGGGGGGAATATGTATAAAAAACAAAACAATGAAAGACACCGAAATAAGAAATACAACATGTACTCACTGAAATACAGAAAATGAAGATCAGTGATAAAGATAACTTGAATTTTGTTTGTTAGATATACAATGGGCTATCTGTGTTGTGATCACCATTGGTACTGAAGCCAGGTTTTTAAGTTATAAGTTTCGAGACATACTGTGCCACTGGGGAGCTAACAACTTAAAGCAATGAAATAAAAAATAATTGTTATTGTTTCTTTTCTCAACGCAAAGTTATACTGTGCCTACCTTAGAGATCAGACCCTAAATTTTTGCGTTATAAGCCCTTAAGCTTATAACGTGGGGGGGGGGGGGGTACGAACATAAAAAAAAGCGGTAAGTTTACTGATTTACAACGCTAGCATCTGAGGTTCATCGCACGATATGGAAAGAGCGCAGATAGCCCATTCTATAGCGTTGCACTAAAACTACAACAACATCGCACTTAGCGTTAGCAGAAAATGTAGAAGGATGGTAAAGAAACGAAGCGTGAAAATTATAAAGAGAACATTTCCACTTTTTCCTATAGACTTTTGGCTTGCATCACCCAGAGTTGGTGTACATGGTCTCTTTTGTTTTAGAATTTTTTCCCAAGAAGTGGGATAAAAAGCCCTGAAATAGGGCGCATTTACACTTTTTGTTTTTTGTTTTTTATAGATTTTTGGCTTTGAATTTAAAGACACGAGTAATTAGTCAGTTAAATGAGTCGATTATTAACTTCCACAAGGCAGGATATGCAATTAGCATCAAATGAAAAGAATACGCAAATATCAATAAGTTCAAATGAAACGCCTTTTAACTATTTTAATCACATTTCTTTGAATTACCTTATTTAATTCTCTACACAAATAGTTTTTAGCAGAAGATTATATACTTCATAATGTCAAACAAGCACATAAAAAAAAGCAACAAACAAAAAAGCGCGATAGATTCTGCAGTTTAGGGCTGGTGCGAGAAACCGTTCCTTGTGATTGATAAGATTTATCCATTGGCAGAACAACGTCAATAAAATCAAATGGTCAGGCTAGTTCCTAACAGAAGTAGGCTTCAGGCAAGGAAAGAAAGCTACACGTACCACTAAGCTGTTAAAAAAATCGATTTACGTTCTATACGTTGTAGGTTGCTTTTATACGAAATAGAACACTCTTTACACTTCAGCACCACGCATTGTTTAAAAAGGTCGGCTTCACACTAGAACACTCTTTACACTTCAGCACCACGCATTGTTTAAAAATGTCGGCTTCAATGTAGAACACTCTTTACACTTCAGCACCACGCATTGTTTAAAAAGGTCGGCTTCACACTAGAACACTCTTTACACTTCAGCACCACGCATTGTTTAAAAAGGTCGGCTTCAAACTAGAACACTCTTTACACTTCAGCACCACGCATTGTTTAAAAAGGTCGGCTTCAAACTAGAACACTCTTTATACTTCAGCACCACGCATTATTTAAAAAGGTCGGCTTCAAACTAGAACACTCTTTACACTTCAGCACCAAGCATTATTTAAAAAGGTCGGCTTCAAACGTGATGTTGCTGGGTTCTAATGTTCCATTTTCACAAATAAAGGAGTAACCAAAATTTTTGAGTTACAGTTCTTTTTTTAATCATATACTGATTGTACTTGAACTTCAAATTAATGTCCTGTAAGTTCTTTTTTTAATCATATACTGATTGTACTTGAACTTCAAATTAATGTCCTGTAAGTTCTTTTTTTAATCATATACTGATTGTACTTGAACTTCAAATTAATGTCCTGTAAGTTCTTTTTTTAATCATATACTGATTGTACTTGAACTTCAAATTAATGTCCTGTAAGATGAAGCGATGAATAAAAAAAATTCTCCTCCCGACTACATATTAAAGCCTATATGATTTAATAAAAATTTTCTTCAAACATTTATTTAAGATCAGCCTTTTAGATATTCATCATAAGATTGTTTGTTTGTTTATAATTAAGCACAAAGCTACACAATGGGCTATCTGTGCTCTGCCCACTACGGGTATCGAAACCCGGATTCTATCGTTGTAAGTCCGCAGACATACCGCTGTGCCACTGGGGGGTTAACCATAAGATATCGTAAGCTTTGACAGTTTAAACAAAGCTGAATTTTGAATTGCTATTTTAATAAAATAATTTAGGGATATTATTTTCTTCAGATAACAACAGTCAGGTGGCGGTGTAGCTGCGACAGAAAGTTATACATTGAAATATGTTTTAATATTGCATAATAAAAATAAAAGTACAAACCCTGTGAGTAAAAAACATTTCAAAACCCCATACAAATAATGTTCATGTTTTAATATCTGATATAAGAAAGGATTGTTTGTTTGTTTTGAATTTCGCGCAAAGCTACACGAGGACTATCTGCGCTAGCGTCTCTAATTTAGCAGTGTAAGACTAGAGGGAAAGGAGCTACTCCTTTACCAACGAATAGTGGAATTGACCGTCACATTATAACGCCCCCACGGCTGAAAGGGCGAGCATGTTAGGTGGGATCGGGATTCGAACCCGCGACCATCAGATTACGAGTCGAGCGCCATAATCACCTGACCATGTCGGGTCGATATTAGAAAGAAAATTTGATGTTTTCTTTAATATAATTTTAAACACAACAGTGCAAATTCTCACATCTAACGTCTTCTAATAAAAATCTTAAAAACATTTTCACCGACTGATTACAAGTAAAATCACGTGTGTTTGTCATTTACTAGCTTTTTATTAATGTTGAACGAAGTGCGTTTTTTCTGTCATACAGCTTTTAGGAGAGGGGGTTTGACTTAACTAATTCAGACTAACATGTCACAAGACAGTGTGTCCGAAAATTATGTTAGCAGATTTATTAACACACATCTGTAAACGTTATTTACGGACACTCTATATAAATAAATCGTGATATGGTGATCAATTACCAGTCAGTTATTCTAAATATTTAATAATTAATCCATTAGAGGAATGTGATGTTTTTAGGCAATTACTGTCGCACGAGAAACTGGTCAAACTAACACCATATTTGTACTTTTAAGAAGTTTTTGTGTTATACATAGGAGATGGGCGTTGTCTAGCAGTTAGCATTCCAGGCTGCGGAGCGAAAGGTTGAAGGACAAAGCCACGATACGCTAATGATCGCGATCTGCGTTTTAATTGCAACAGTCAATCTAACTATGAGGTTAAGAGTAGCCACATGAGCGGCTTTTACTGTTGATTCTTTACCCTCCCAGTGGTCAGCATTTATAAATTAGGGACAGCTATGTCTGAATGAATTCTTGGAACGTCTGAAACTAACTATTTAGTTAACGTCGAATAAGGTAAGTTTAAGGTTGAAAATACCGAATGTCCTATTTCATAACTCGTACATGGCATGCATTTATGATCAAGAATGAAATAACTCATTGAAACATCGAAGTTGTATGTACATATTGTAGACAGCAGGTCTGATATTGATTTTGTTTAGAAAAACTTCATCAACAGAACAGACACGTTCATATCTCCTCATTGTTTAGGCCGGTAGATACAGATATTTATATATTACATTTGCAAATGAAATGAGAGAAAAGATGATACTGAGAAGTAAATTGAAAACCATATTCTTTCTAGCTTCTTAACAGGAATGTGACTTTGAATCTTGATGTGTCTTAGTTTTCACTCGTTGAAATGAAAGTCAGAAAGTTTAGAAAACTCTCTTCAAAATTATTTGATTTTATTGTGATTTTTTCTTTTAAACATATTTGACTGTTAATTAACCCTACGCAGTTGAATGCATAATTTAAGAAGTCAAATTTGATGCATTTATAACAATGTTAAACCAAATTAAAATAACTTTTCTTTTTACAACTACATCGTTGTAGAATTTTTCAGATTTAAAATTACTTTTATATTTTGTTTGCCAGATGGAGTTTTAGTATGACGTAGCGATAACGTGTGACAACTAGAGATTTCCTGAGTCTCTATGTTTGACGTGACGTCTTGAATTTTCTAGAGAATTGAAAAACAAAAAATAATATAAAATAACCAGTTGGTTAATTTTTCAGTGAATCGGTTATTTAGTTAATTAGTGAGCCTGTCACATCTTCTTACATTGTTGTCAATCAGTCGATTACTAGCAAGTGTGTTGTAGATAGAAAAGGGATCATAACAAGTGACTGTTTAATTTTACTTGTGAGTTAGGCCTATTCTTGGTTATCGTTAGTTCAGGAAATCGTTGAAGAAATAAAATTATTTCCTTTTCATTAAGTAAATCGTATATAGCATAACTTTTACCGAATTATCAAAAAGAACCCACTCCAACGATAGAAACTGTTACAATAATTTATTTTGACTAAAATCAACTTTTTCTGTACTGTACTAGCAGTGCAGTAGGCGTGGTTCAGAGTTAAGAATATCTTGACCTTCTTCTCACAGCCGAATCCTTATAATGATATGAAAATAAAATGACACCCTAAAATATAGAATAAACCATAATTACACTTGTTTCTTGTAAAATTGAAACGGGATGCGGCTCTAGTTGTCCACAAAGACTGCTACGCCAATCCTGTTTTCGTGTGAGTTTTTCACGGGTTCCATCTGTGTATTAGGAGGCTTTCGAGTCACAAATTTTGTATATCTCACAAATAGACCTGTGTGATTTAGATCCGAGTAGCATCAGAACAATTA
>NW_013667335.1:216551-221393 GCF_000517525.1 Limulus polyphemus | reverse complement strand
TGTGGGAATTGCAGTATTCGTTACAGCGGAGACATGACAGATATCACGCGTGAGAATTGCAGTCTTCGCTGCAGTGGAGACATGACAGATATCACGCGTGAGAATTGCAGTCTTCGCTGCAGTGGAGACATGACAGATTTCACGCGTGGGAATTGCAGTCTTCGCTGCAGTGGAGACATGACAGATATCACGCGTGGGAATTGTAGTATTCGTTACAGTGGAGACATGACAGATATCACGCGTGGGAATTGCAGTCTTCGCTTTGGTGTAGCTTTGGACTTGAACAAAGAAAAACTGCTTTGAAATGTTTTTTTAAGCATTACGTTTCGCTTGTTTAATAAAATACTAATTTTATCTTTATTTTTTACTTTTGTGTGTTGTGTTATTCAAATTAACAATTTTTTTACTTTATTATATAAGTTACACTAGTTTATTTAAGGGCTCAAAAAACGATGTAACACAATATTATCTACGTTTAAAGGGATTTTAAAGCTTTACGAAAAATTTCCAAATTTAGTCAACTATATCAAATGTAGCCTTTATTCTGTATATTCTATGTAATAAATGGTATTGGGTAATTTATAAATTATTTGTAAAAGTTTTGTAGGCTGTGTGTTTTTCCAAAGTATCTTTTATATCTTGGAATTAAAATCGTTCATTACTTGAGTCAAAATATGTTTCTTTGTATTTCACTACAGTCTCTAGACTTTCATACTTGAAGACTGCTAAAGTCTGCCACGTGATCGAAAGAGGAACGCCAATTGGTTATTGTTATTTTCAACGTCTCGCGTAAAATATCTATTCCAGACAACTTCTATTTTTAACTGGCGCCAGTCTAACCATATAACAAGCAGATAACACTGTTTAGATTGAAGCCCTAATTTTGATTTCGTTAAACGATATTAAGATACAGCAAATCGTGAATTTTCTTTTTTTAATTTTCTTATATCAAGAGATAAAGTAAAATTTTTTGTGAAGTAGAAATGCACAGCTCATACTTTTTGTTATTCTTTTGTGACCAGAAGCAAACAAAAACTTTACCCACTGATAATCTTAGACAACAGCCTTAAATGCATTTTGTAGGCTCATTGTCCAGTTATTAGGTATTTTTTAATTTTTTCAATTTTAGCTGTTCCTAATAGCTCAGCGGTAAGTCTGAAGGCTTACAAAGCTAAAAAATAGGGTTTCGATACCCGTGATGAACAGATCACATATATCCTGCTTTATGCTTAACAACAAACAAGCGAAAAAAATCAATTATAGCTCCAAATTCCAAATTATTCACCGAACAATTATAATACTAGGCATCCAACAAGATTTTCTTTTTGTATTGACAATTCATATTGCCATCAGAGTGATCTTCAAGGAATAAATTCGATCTTAAATTTTCTTTGTTATACGAAAGATGGCGATTCCATTAATATAAATATCATCCTTTCATTTCAATTAAAGCAAAATACTTTTAAATGACTGTCAAATTTAGTCAATAATTCTTTCACACAAAATGTACGAAGCATATATTTTATTTTATTACCCTAAATATTGTTGTGGATTATGTTTACTTTAGTTTAGACGTTTGTATTAATTTTGGCCAAAGGGAGTTTTAACGTCATGTGGTGAGCATATGGTTCAAAATAGGGATTTTTTTTAAAAGTTTAGAAAACGAATTGATTGAAATAAAATGGGGGTTTCGCTAGAGTGGGTGATATATTATTAATTCATTTGTGAGTCTGCTACAGTGGAAGATTGATTATTGAGTTAGCGAGTTTTTTAGTCAGTTTGACTGTTACCTCAGCCCCCAGTAGCACAGCGGTATGTCTGTGGACTTACAACGCTAGAAACCGGGTTTCGATACAGATAGCCCATTGTGTAGCTTTGTGCTTAACTTCAGTTTTGTAACCTTGTCTCTGTATTGTGAACTTGTGTTTTTATTAGAATATTCAACGATTTATTGTTGTCCCGAAAATTGTTATTAGTATTTTAAACATGAACAACGCATTATGCGCCGTCAGAGTTCAAATAAAGATTTGAGCTATTTGCCAGAAGACAGGCAGCCAACGGCATCAGCAGCCATAAGGGCTTTGTCTGGTTGCTAGAATAGAATACCGAGACGGAATGTCAACTTTATAACGTGCCCACACATGAAAGTATGTGATATGTAAGCATATTGTATGTTTTCTACCTGCTTTAGTTATATTGCAATTCTTAACAAAATTAGTGGTTGTTTATTTTCCATGCTGCCAAGGGAACAACATGTGTTCTAGAATCTAGACAGTTGTTAATATTACCTTGTTCTAGCTGCTTTGTTTCTTTGTTCTATGTAATAAGTAACATCAATTCTGCCATCAATTCTGCCATTCTAACATCAATTGTAGTAATATTTAGCATCCGGGTTGAAAGGATTGACAATGTAATATTCTTTGCTGGACTGGATCACGTTGACTAAACGTAATAGCCGATCAGTGCTGTGAAGGAACTAATGCCACAAGGTGACGCTGTCGACTGGGCAAAGAAAGTAAGTTTATCTGTTGAATTTATGCTAAGTTTATTTAGCCAATTCTATTAAAAGATTAGATATACTTCGAGAACACTGTATTCTAGCTCCATGTAGATTAAGCCTAAAGGATAGAAAGCTATGGAGCTAAGCCTAATTGAAGCCATTTTCCTTCCTTCTGCGTAAGTACATACACTGTGCTTTCTGCTTGTTTGATAAAATAAATATTTTGTTCATTTATTCACACTTGTTTGGACTCATTATTTTCATTTTATAAAAACTCAGTCAAGCTATCTACTATAAAACACTGACTTTTTTTTTTTTTGATTGAAGCTACTGTTATTTGAGGGTTTCGCCTATCTGATACTTATAGGGAAATCGGTTTTATCTGAAAACACCGCCAGTGCAGAGTGTTTTAAGTGGCATTGCAAATCGGATCTTGGATTTTCTGATTCGCAACTGGTCATAATAATAACAACATTTAACTGACCATATAAATTAGCCGGTAATTTAAACTGTTTACGTTTTATTGATGAAAAATATAAGGTGTTTCTTTACTTATTTTTAGAACTCCTGGTCTCTAAAGCAGTATTATTACATTCCATAAGTAAATTTATTTTTAATTTTAAAAATAAGAATTATACGTAACAAGAGACTAAACTATATAAACTTTACAATACTTACACAAGAAACTGTTTTATTACTCTATGAACTTTTTACAGATACAAATATAATATATATTTTATGTTGATGGAAAATAAATTTCTTACTTTCGAGAGCGTTTGGTTTTGAAAATTAATGCACATTTCTCAAGAATATGATTGGTACTTGAAATGTTATATGTCACTTAAGTGTATCAATTTTTTGAAACCATTACTTTACAAGTAAGTGACACGTAAATATTTTTTTTATTATAACGAAAAGCATTTGATTAGCCGAAACGATTTTTTTTTATACCGATGGATTTTTCTTTGAGGTTCTGACGTCACAGATATCTTGTTGAATAATGGAACGCCAGCCATTATTTTACTTTGATCATGCAGAGCAATTGTGCAGGTCAACCAATTGAATCTAGGTAGATGATCTCATAACTACTTTTAGAAGACCCTATGGCGTCTGAGTTACTGTTAAAAAACTGTATGATATCCAATCTGTTGCTAAGGGATTTTATAACTTGCCGCTAGGTGACGTTACGACGTAAAATGAAAAATTGGAAATGTGTGTAAATTTTCTAGAAGAAAGGTAGATTTATTTATAGGAATAGAAAACCCGCTGTTTCTGAATTGTATAAGTAATTCGGACAGACAAAGAGTAGAGAGGGAAAAGATGGTAATCGTAGAAAGAAACATGCTTGGGCAAAAGCGTTGATTATTATCTATTAGGCTAACAAAAAAAAAGTTTGAACCAAACTGGTTGATCAATTATATAAAATGTGATCTTATTAAATAATAATACGAATACGTGTGAGATCAGTCAATGAAAGTTCCACAAGTGTCTGTTTCTTGCTAGTTCAAGTAAAACTCACTTTGCACATTACGATAAAGCTTTTGCTTCTAACACAAGTCGACATTTGTTGAAGAAGTGAGACTTTGCAGAGTGTCAGACAAGCAACCTATATTTTTGTCTTGTAAAGTCGTCTCGTTTATACATCCTCAGCTCCATACATCTCACACAAAGCCCAAATGAAATAATAAAAAAAATATTTAAGCTGGATAGCCTAGCTCCGTTTGCCAGTTGTGTATTTAAACAAACTCGTGGTGTACGAAAAGTCATAAATGAATAGTATATTTTTCGCTGTTGCTGTTAAAAGGTTATGAGCATTATCGATCGTAGAGAGTGTGAGCTGTATAAACTGTTTTCACTTCCTGTTATGTATGGAAGTTTAGCTTTTATGAAACAACAAATA
Organism: Limulus polyphemus; assembly: GCF_000517525.1. Taxonomy (NCBI): domain Eukaryota; kingdom Metazoa; phylum Arthropoda; class Merostomata; order Xiphosura; family Limulidae; genus Limulus; species Limulus polyphemus. Next base: position 216,993 of record NW_013667335.1, on the reverse strand, counting down.
TTTGAAACAAGAACTTGCGGGTTGTACAAATAAACGTATGTTTAACGGTTTTTTCGAAACTGTTGCAAGTCTAAGGTATTCGCTATTTAAAAAAACGTTTTTTCATAAAAAATATCTATAGAATAATCTTTGCGTTGCTTTGATAATTTGTTGTTAGTGTATGAAACCATTGATAGTGAAGTGTTAACCCTAAAGACAACTCAACTCGCCAGTTTTTTTTTTGAATTTCGTGCAAAGCTACACGAGGGCTATCTGCGCTAGCCGTCCCTAATTTAGCAGTGTAAGACTAGAGGGAAGGCGGCTAGTCATCACCACCCACCGCCAACTCTTGGGCTACTCTTTTACCAACGAATAGTGGGATTGACCGTCACATTATAACGCCCCCAGGTCTGAAAGGGCGAGCATGTTTGGTGTGTACGTAGGGGTAAAAAAATATTTTTTT
>NW_013667335.1:213784-215588 GCF_000517525.1 Limulus polyphemus | reverse complement strand
GCCAGGCCACCAACTCGCCAGAGTTTTTTTCGAAGCGAGTCAGGCGTGGCTTAATATAGCATTTCGGGTTGTGGATCGAAAAGTCTGAGGTTCGAGACGCGATGTCGCTAAGCACACTCCGTACTTTCACCTATGGGCGAGTTATAAAAACGGTATTTAATCTAATTATTCGACAAAGCCCTTGTGGCGGTGAGTGCTGCTAGATGGCTGCCTTCCCTCTAGAGTCTAGACAGTAGTTCAAAAACTAAGAAAGGTTATGCCCGAATCCTGGAGGGTCACTGACCTGGCTGTTTAGCCTAATGAATTATAGGCGCAGCTAAACTTTTATATTGGGGGTGGAAGGAGCAAAGGGTTGAGTAGGTCTATCCTTAAGGACTTACTCATCGTCAGTATTATTAAAATATACGTGAACTGAAGGTACAGTTTATTTTACTTGATTAATCACCTTACAATTTTTATTCGCTGTAACTTAAGTATTTGACATGTTGACTATCTAATTCTAACAAAACTCAATGAAAGTATAAAAAGAATAACATAAGTATCGAGAAACGACCAGTTTCATGTAAGTATATTAACCTCTCCCTGGTTTCACATGTACATTTACACTATCCTGATACAGAGATACTGTACTTTAACTTAGATGCGTTCGTCTTTCCCTTTGGTTTGCATAAACATCTGCAATGTCCCCAGGGATTAGCTTTGCAGTCAAATCAGGTTCTATGTAAAGAAGAGCTAGTGAAGAAAATCTTTCTTCTCCTATGATTGAATGCAACCGGTTTCTAAACTGTCTTATTGCAAAAAAAAATTCGTTCCGATGTAGCAGTCCCGATAGGCAGTGTGAGAGCTAACTCAATGAGAATTTGTAATAGTTTTGGTAAAGAATACATTTCCTTTCGAAGTCTTTGGGGGAGATTCATTGCTGACAAAAACTTCCCATTTCAGCAAGTGCAGTATGAAGATTTATGTTGAATGGGCTTTCATACTTCTGTAAAGATGACTGAATACCATTTTGGTCGAATTTTAACACTACGTCACAGGCTTTAACAATTTTCACAGAACCTATTGATAATCGTCTCTCTGACTCTTCAGTCATGACAACCAAAACAGAATTATGACTGCTGATACCACTGGTTTTTGTTTTTTCAGGTGAGCCTAAATCTTTAGAAGCAGCTTCTCCAACACCGAAAGTTATTGGTACCATGAAATCTGTAAGAGACACTGAGGTTTTTACAATTCTAATACTTTTGGCGTTTAAGGCGTGTCTTCGTTTGGCACTACAGTGTTATGTTCTTGGCAAAACTCTATAATTTTTTTCCACATTTCATCCCAGCCAAACTACACCTTCATATTTTTCCATGGTCGACATCATCAATTGACACATCAATAACCTTCAGTTTAATAGATATAGGTAATCGTGAACTGTGTATGTCGTCTCTCTCAATTCCATATTCATGATATCGATGCCTCCAATTCCTTCGGGAAAGACATGAACTACTTGAAAGGTAATTAAGCATGCAACGACCTAGATTCCACTCACATGATGATACAGACTGCTTCTTTCTACAGACCTTTTTGCCGATTTCATGAGTTCTTTAAGACATCACTTGATGGCAGTGTATTGCATTTTTATCGCCAACACACTTTTCCACTTGCATGCCCAAAGTCTGGTATTGGACTTCACGATCTCTTGACGCTTCATATCCAACTCTTTCTGAATTTCGAGAAACATCTAATAATTGGTTGGCTAAGCAAAAAAAAAATGATGCGATCTCTCAGTTACATTTCTACAGTAGGTAGTTTAAAG
>NW_013667335.1:210990-213763 GCF_000517525.1 Limulus polyphemus | reverse complement strand
TACACTCTTCTAGTAATTCGATAAATATACTAATAGTTAGGTGTAATACGACAAAAAAAAAAAAATAGATGCGATCTCTCAGTTACATTTCTACAGTAAGGTAGTTTAAAGCATTCTACAGCCACAAAGCTGAAATTATGTGTCTTACAATATATATATATATGTATATACATTGATAATGGATGATCTTCTGTCATCAGCTACTGATGTCCTGACATCACAGATGCACTGTTATAAGGCTGTGCAACAATTGGAAGATTCTGCAATCCATTTGTCCACAAAGCTTCCTTTGCGACACAATAAATACTAGTTTCATTTCGAGAAAATGAGCAATTGATCGAGCACACGAGCGTTTCTTGATTTATAAGTTTTTACATATCTGATACTCACTGAAAGTTACTCTGTCTTAAATGACCTGAGCTAAGTAGTAAGTACAAGAAAGAAAGTGGTCTTAATTTCTGCCCCTACAATTTCTTTGTAAACCAAATTCTTACAAATCTGCAGCAATTCAATTTGAAAACTGTGGCTTGTGCAGTTAAAATAACTTTTGTAGCCTAGTTTTGAAAGATTCGTCATCTTTGGAAAAATAATCACAAAATTCAACAAAAGTCCCTCTCAGTTTTGAATCTTTTTCCTCATCAGAACAGAAAAACAAGTTTCGAAAGTAACTTGACGATGTCGCAAATTTTGAAAAGGTAATCCCAGTTTTCTCAACGGTAATTTTATGACTTGCTGAAAGCTTCATAACTATTAATCCAGTTTCTTCGCTAAGATTGAAGCATTGTCACTTTTCCAAACTTTTTACACGAATATTGGAAACAGCCTCTTTAAACAACTTTTCGGGTTGTCTTCCCCCTATTTTGAACACAGGTTTTGATAAATGAATCATCTCATTAGTTTGTCTCAGAGTGGAGATGACGTCACGGTAAGTAAAATCAGCATCTTATTACATGTCTTTCATATCCCAGCAAGCCTGACGAGTCCTGGCATTGGACGAAAGGTTTCATTGGCACTATTTATGTGGCAGATGTATTGTAGTTAACATTGTTTGTTTTGAATTTCGCGCAAAGCTACACGAGGGCTATCTGCGCTAGCCGTCCCTAATTTAGCAGTGTAAGACTAGAGGGAAAGCGGCTAGTCATCACCACCCACCGCCAACTCTTGGGCTACTCTTTTACCAACGAATAGTTGGATTGACCGTCACATTATAACGCCCCCACGGCTGAAGAGGCGAGCATGTTTGGTGGGCCGGGGATTTGAACCCGCGATCCTCAGATTGCGAGTTGAGTGCCCTAACCACCCACATCATTGATAGATTTATTTACGTGCATTATAAACTACCAAGAAAAGGTGAAGTCAGGACGTACAGTTTTGAGGGCAACAACCCCATCCATTCAAGGGCGGACATAATATCGTTTTCAGGATAAAAAAGTTGTTTTCGAAGTGACCAAAACTCTCCAATGCACACTAAGCACAATTAGTGTGAAACACGAATTAGATTTTTAAAGATAAACTATAAATTATACAACATAGTTATCATGACAATTCTATATTCTGCGATCATCAGGTGCAAAAATTGATGAACAGAACTAACAAGTGCTAAATCTAAAAATAAAATAATAATTGTTTGCTTGGAATTAAGCACAAAGCTACACAATGGACTATCTGTGCTCTGCCCACCACGGGTATCGAAACCCGGTTTCTAGCGTTCTAAGTCCGCAGACATACCGCTGTGCCACTGGGGGGGGGGGGCAAAATAATAATAAATGCTTACAAGTGTAAGTTCTTTACGGCTTTCTCATTCTATTTGCTTATTCTTGGATTAATAGATTGTTTATTATAAACCGTTAATTATATTTACGCAGTTTAATCTTCAATTTATAATGTTTTCGCACACATTAGCCCTCCAGTGGCACAACGGCATGTCTGCGCACTTGCAGCGCTATAAACCGGGTTTCAATACCCGTGGTGGGCAGAGAACATTGTGTTTTACTACAAACAAACAATCGCACACGTGAATCAATATTAAAATCATTGTTGAATCAGTTTAAAAGTAACATGGTTCAGTGATACTCGCGATAATTAAAAAAAATCCTGTTTTCTTTATATTTCTGCTAGTAGGCGAGGTAGGCCTAGGAAGTAAAATCACTAAAATTCGTATGTTAATTTTAATTTAAATAGAATCGAACATCTCGGGCTCGCTTTAAATATTTTGTCGTCTTATTGAGCTGAAAACTATGTTCGTAGTCACAAATATTGTAAGATAATTATTAAAAGATAAGACAAACGTCCACCATGTTCAAGAAACTAGACCTTAAAGAAACACTTTACACATGGACTGATACAGAAAGATGAACAGGCAATTTTTTCCAGATCTAAACATTCCTAAGTAAGAAACAAACAGGGCTGCCAAAGTAAAAATTTACTAGAAATTGTGATATTTTGCTGATGTAATGTTATACTTAATGGCAATAACGATGTAAAAACTTCACCGATAATGGCATTTTAAAATCTTGGGTAAGGCGGCAAAATACCTAGAGCTAGTTCTGGGTCAGTAGTTCTAATGGTCTTAAGAATAATAATATTAGATTACTTTTTGCTTATTTTTATTCACTGTCCTCTTAATTTGTCTATTATAGATTTCAATCACAGATGCGTGCGTAATCTGCTGGTTTTCAATGTTTCGTTAGTTTCATTCTGAAAAAACATGTATCACGCAAAATTAACAACACTTTCTCATTCTGGAGAACATGTATCACGCAAAATTAACAAC
>NW_013667335.1:200832-210034 GCF_000517525.1 Limulus polyphemus | reverse complement strand
AACAAATTCTTTTAATTTGGGATCACTTCGACAGACAGTTTGAATGGCTTGCCCCACAACTGCACCTTTCCAACAAGATCTAATTGATCTCATCTGTTCATATATATATATATATATATATATACATTTTAACGAAATATGTTTAATTATGCTTACACATGTCGTTAGTTAGTTACTTTGTTTATCTTAGAACAAAGCCACATCGGGCTATCTGTTGTATCTACCACGAGGAATCGAACAACGGATTCTAGCGTTGTAAGTCCGTAAATTTACCGTTGTCCCACAGGGGGGGACCGTTTTTTTTAGTACTTTTAGAGAAACAGTATTTTTCTGTAGTGAAAATAAATCATTGTTTAATTAACCTCGATTAAAACTTCATAGCAAACTAAACGAGTCACTGTTTAATGTCAGATGGATTTAAGTAGACAAAGTTAACTTTCTGGATTCCATGACTGTATCGTCAAAAGACGACGTTTTATTGATCTACTCAAGTAAATTGCTACTTCTATTACGTATCACACAAAAACACCTACATAAGCAATAGCACGACTAGACGAAATAAACTAGATTAAGGAAGCATGATCAAATCAGCTTTTCTTAGGAGACGTATTTCATAATCAGGTCTCATACAAAACAAAAACTTTAGTTAGAGTCCGTGCAGAATAGTTCTTTGCTCCAAGTTTCGACATTTCCGAATTTTAAGAGTTTTCGTACTGATCTGACCTCGAGTCTACTGTTAGAGTGGTCACAGAGTCCAGAATGTTCTAGTAATTCACCGTATTAGAGCTGTGTTGTATTGATTCCAGCTCAGGTCTTTTCATAGGGTGGTCACAGAGCCAGTGTGTTCTAATGATTCACCTTCTTAGAACTTTGTTGTACTAATCAGAGCACTAGCTAAACTGTTTCCAACGTCTTACCGTTGAGCTACCAGGACACACACACACATACATATTTATAACTGAATAACCATACTATTAAAACAAACAATAAGTGTTACTGGTCACGGTTTGTTTGTTTGTTTGTAATTAAGCACAAAGCTACACAATGGGCTATCTGTGCTCTGCCCACCACGGGTATCGAAACCCGGATTCTAGCGTTATAATTTAAAACCGAATATCCAAATCATCTTTCTATACAAATCTAAGTAAATAAAACTATAAAGTAAAGGAAAAATATGGAAAACAACGACAACTCGCTGAAATAATAAGAATGAGGTTCGTAATAAATTTTATAATTTCATTCTAAGTTGTCTGTACAGTAAAAACGGCTACTGTAAGCATTTCTACATTTTTTTACGGAAACACCCAAGTCTATATTAGTGTCTGTTTAGTATACTGCATCACTCCCATTAGGTTACGTTGTCGACAGTATGCTGTGTCTGGAGGCGCGGTAATGTGTTTTGTTAACCTAAGCTGATAACAGCAAATAGAATTGACTCACTAAACCCTTTGAATGCCGCTGAACCAGAGCTCGGCGTTACATCTCCTTAAGTATTCCTGCATAATTCATTTGATTGAGTAACACGTTTTTATTTATTTTATTTTTGTATAAGATCTTGACAAGTTTGTTTTCTGTTTGATTGTTTGTTGAATTTCGCTCACAGGCTATCTGCTCAAGCCGTCCCTTATTTTAAAGCGATAGACTATAGAAAAGGCAATAGCTCATCACTACTTCCCGCCAACTCTTGGGCTACGTTTCTCAGACCGAATAGTGGAATTTGACCATCGCTAGTATTACACACCCATGGCCCAATTTTGCGTGTTTTTTTGGCGGAATCGGGACGCTTACCATAAATTTAATAAAATGTAATGGTGCAGAATAATATTTGTTTCAACTTTACATTACAGAAAACCTTTATAACTAACTTGGTCTATCATATATAATGGACGCAGAACGTACCGATCTCAGTTAAGAAAAACTCGCCAGGGATTAAATTCTATTTGTAAGTGAAACTGCATATTGTACTTTTTGTTGTAATTAAAACTTATTTTCTCTGGAAAGCTAGACATTTTTGATATTCCAAATATATACGTTATAGCATTAATTCTTCTTCTGTATTATCTGTTTCATATGCTTTCTAAACCAAGTCCGAGTGTTTCCATTGATAAGTTTATCTATGAATTGTTTGTTTTTTAATATTATTTTGAAATTGTTACTTGTGCACAAAGTTATGCAAGGGCTAGTCACGTATAGTCGCTCCAAGTTTTGAACTGATGAGTTAGGTTGTTAGTCACTTATAGTCGTCCCAAGTTTTGAACTGATGAGCTAGTGTGAAGACAGATGTTCAATAGCACCCGTTACTTACTCTTGGTCTATCTTTATCTGAACAAATAATGGGATTTGACCATCACTCTTATAGCGCACATACAGTCCCAACGTGCGTAGCGCGTTTTTGCGGCAACAGGAAGCGAGCCATGAGTTCACAGTTCAAGCACGTTAACCATTAAGACACACACGGCCTTTCCTTATTTGAAATGAATGTAATGTGGTTTTTACCAATAATAAAACTTTTTTATTTCTTTATTTTTGCCAAAGTCTCCCTAAAGCTTTAATAAAAGATTTATATGTATCAGCAGTCTCCTCGGCCCCAGAGAATTTATTTAAGCTTACTCTCAAACCTATGCTCTAATCGATGTACCGTGTCATTAATAAAACAGCCGTAGAGGGAGATAAAGGCCTAAACTCACAATGGCTATGACATTCCGGACAATCCGATCTCTACCATGAAAATTTCTAGAGCAAAAAAAAGTATTATTTTGATTTATCCAATAAGAATGCGTGACGTAAGACGAACAGTTGTTTGTTAGTAAGCACAAAGCTACACAAAGGGTCATCTGTGCTCTGCCCACCACGGCTATCGAAACCAGGTTTCTAGCAGTACAAGTCCGCAGACATGCCGCTGTGCCACTGGGGAGCAAGAAGAAAAGTATATCTCTTGAAGGTTTTTGTTTCGTTTTATTGGCATCACTTCTAAAATATCCAAAATTATTTATTTAATTACTTTGTTTCGTGAAGAAAGTATAAACTACGTTTGCCTAAGGTTCAAGTCTAAGATATTAAGTCTATCAAATCTAAATATGCAAATTTAAAATGAAAAAAATACAAATCTAACATATAAAATACAAAATTAAAAACGTAAAGTACAAATTAAATATATCAAAATAAAACTTTAGAAATACAAATTAAATAAAGTCGTATTTACCTATAGGTCTTGCTACCTGTCTATATACTAGTACACTTACTGGCTACTTTATTATGGCTCACATCTAATATGGAATTAAACCACTCTTTCCCGAAACATGGAAAAGACTAAAAGATGCCGGAAGTTTTCTTGTTCATTAGTAGTCCATTCGTCCAAAACATGGACAAATATTAATTTGCAGTTGTCAGAAAGGGAACGTGGCACAAAAACGACGTTCGAATTCATTTCAAGGTTATTTAAGAAGAGTGAGATCATAGGATTTATAAGAACTTCTGAGTGAAAGTAAAGAAGATGGTATAATAATGTATCAGCCACACCGTGTCTGCTTTATCCATTGTGATTATTAAATAAGTCACTGGCATACCTTTAGAAAGTATATTGGAGAACACGAATGCTGAGGATGTTTACAATATCATCCTAGAAGAGCCTTTGTACTGTGGTTGATTCTAGCATTATGAAGTGGATTCGATCAGAAACAGTGCTCAGATTATACTGGATGTATTTATGTTTCTAAAGGAATTAAATAATTCGTTCTGCGGCTATGGAGCCCTCCCCCACAGCATTACAACACTTCCATTATTAATCTTTCTAAAGGAATTAGATAATTCGTTCTGTGGCTATGGAGCCCTCCCCCACACCATTACAACACTTCCATTATTAATCTTTCCAAAGGAATTAAATAATTCGTTCTGCGGCTATGGAGCCCTCCCCCACACCATTACAACACCTCCATTATTAAGCTTTCTAAAGGAATTAAATAATTCGTTCTGTGGCTATGGAGCCCTCCCCCACACCATTACAACACGTACATTATCATACATTGTTAAAACAATACAAGCTGAGAAGTTGGGTCAAGTGCCCCATGCGGTTTTCTCCGTTCTTTTACTATCAGTATTATAAAGTAAAAATGTGTAAAACAGTTCACCAGACCACCTCACAAGTTTCTAGTCGTTTACTGTTGATAGCGTTCTCTCTAAGCATCACCGATTATGTGTTGTTGTTTCCATTTGGGATGATCAGCGTTCCGATTCATTGGTGGTAACGTTCTTCAAGTAGTAATATCAAAGATAGTTGGGTTCTGACTACTGTTGAAAAATGCACTGAACAGGGACATGACCTGAAGTCTGATGCACTTAACAAGTCCAGCCATATTTTTTCTCAGTAATGTCGAATTACTTTGAACAGCCTTTCACAGAATTGATCTTTAATAACAACAACCTTGCTATACTAGAACACACATAAACTATACTGGAACACACATAACACATTCTATTCTTTTAGGCTTATAGAGCTTTGTTCTTGCTCCCTAGCAGACTAACTATGATATAAATACATTTGTAGATTTGTTTAAAGTTCAAGCTATTGTTTGACATATCACATGACTAGTTTCTTTTGCATGAGCAAGTGTTTGGAGCGTTTGTCACATGTTTGCAGGACCTTAATAAAAAAATAAAGTGCCTGTCGGCGTAGATGACAAGCTGGAGTTAAAAGAATAAGAATATAAATGTAACAAACTATTCTTTTTCTAACGAGGCTTCAGCATAATCATACGAGTAAGTACTTTTTCTTTCAATTTAATTGGCGTTTTAATTAAAAATTCGCGCATCAGCCGTATGATAAGCTACGACGAACAGCGAAATGAGGTTTATTATTTATTGGTTTTGAACTTCACAACTCTAGCATGCATTTTGTTATTTAACATTCGAACCATGAGGTACATCTAGTTTTATTCTATATAAAACTACCGCCAAATTACTCCAGTCGGTAAATATGTAAACTTGTTGAAACGCACATGTATACATGATTTCACTGACCATAATAAATAATTGAATTTAATATCTTCAACTGAATGTATTTCCCTTAGAGTGGTGTAGGAAGGAGCTGCAAAGTGGGGGTGTTTAGCTAGACATGCAGATTTTAAAATGAGAAATTGAAAGTATAAGGAGCTGCTTAGGGACGTCTGGGGGCATGTCCCCCCAGAAAATTAACATAATGATATAATTTACAGTTGCTATATAGTTGAAATATGAAAAAGTTAGGGTTCTGATGCCCCTTGCTTATACGTACGCACATATATTTATTTATTCGTTCACTATATCACAGGAACAAGTTTAATTTTTATTTTTCAGAATGAAATAGACAACCCTAGTTGATTATTTCTCAGTGAAATGGTCGAGACATGGTTAACCTATAATGATCTAGAAATGTATTGTAGTTTAATATAGGTACAATGGCTATAATGAGCCAAGTAACATTACTGATACACACACACACACAGAATTCTACACACAATCGATTAAACGAGTTTACGCGTGTGATTACTGCCATTTTCACCATTACTCAACACGACTTTACTGTTCTACTAATATTCTGCTTCCTGAAATGTGTTAATTAGAACCATTTCCAACAGGATACGAAGAACCTTAATAAGATTGTTTATTGTGTGGTATGATAGGGTTTGTAATTAAACTTTTTGTGTCTGTCATAACCTTCTGTAAAGGAAATAATTTAGCAGCATCTAACCAGTTGTAATTATGTACCCACATTTTTGGGCACAAAGTAAGAATCGCGTTTGGTTGTTGGCTCATGTAAAAAAAAAAAACAAAAAAACAAGAGGGAATCATCAATAGCCGCGGCCTTGAAATTCTTTTAAGTTGGATTCGGTAAATTAATCTATGAGACCTTTTTATTCCTGTTTATTAGCTATATTCTTGTGAGCCAGCAATACCAAGTGTGGGGCGCGCGTATACCCGATTCAATTTTATTACTCATCAGGATCTCTACCAGCCTACCCTCAAATTGAAATTATTTTAGGTAGGATTAGAGTATATTAATCTATGAGACCTTGGACGTGGTCAAATAATCAATCGAAATCGTTTGACTTCCTGAGTCCAAAACTGTAATTAGATCCAAAATCGGTCAAGAGATGGCGGAGATGTGAGTTAAAAGTTTGTACTTGAAAAAAAACAAAAACAAACAAACAAACTTAGGGTCGTTCTATGAGCCGCTATGTCGCGGTTAAAAACTAAAGATACAAGATTATTTAAAAATATTAATTTAAAAAGGGGGGAATAGGGATCGTCAATAAAGCTCAGAAACAAGACAGGTAGCTTAAATGGAAAATGCAATCGCCAAAAATTGTAAATAAGCAAATTTAAGGTTTGAGACATAGTGTTGACATTATTTTCTCAAACTACAAATTCCTATTTTGACTCTCCTAAACATTACAGGTTTCAGACATGGAGTCCTAATAGGGATTTGTAGTTTCAGGAAATAATGTCAACATTATGTCTCAAACTTTAGGTTTGCTTGTTTACATTTTCACTTTAAACTGCTTATCTTGTTTCTGTATTTTTTATGATCCCTATTTCCCCTTTTTAAATTAAAATTTGTTTAATAATCTACTTATTTGGGAGTTTGACTTTATTATAAGAATTTTTCGATGGATTAATTGTCCTGTAAGAAATTCTTAACTGTCTGATTCCCCAATAAGAATTGTTTAAAAGTTTTACCATTCTGTAAGAATTATTTGGGAGTATGACACTTTCTTATAAGAATTGTTTGATGATTTGACTCTACCGTAAGATTTGACTCTCATGTAAGAATTACTTGAAGGTTTGACTGTCCTGTGAGAATTGTCTTGCGGTTAACCTCTCGTGTAAGAATCACCTGACAGTTTGACTCTCCTGTGAGGATTGCCTTACGGTTAACCTCTCGTGTAAGAATCACCTGACAGTTAGGCTCTCCTGTGAGAATTGTCTGACTGTTTGACTCTCGTGTATTGTCTGATAGTTTGGTTCTCCTTAAGCATATTCAGATGGTTGAGTCTTGTGTAAGACTCGCCTGGGTTTGACTCTACAGTGAGACTTGTTTAATTGTTTGACCCAAGTTTGACAGTCGCCTAACAATTTGTCTCTGACGATTTAGGCCCGGCATGGCCAGGTGGTTAGGGCGTTTCACTCGCAATCCGAAGGTCGCGGGTTCGAATCCCCGTTCTACCAAACATGTTCTCCCTTTCAGTCGTGGGGGCGTTATAATGTAACGGTCAATCCCACTATTCGTTGGTAAAAGAGTAGCCTAAGACTTGACAGTGGATGATGACGACTAGCTGCCTTCCCTTTAGTCTTTTACTGCTAAATTAGGGACGGCTAGCGCATATAGCCCTCGTGTAGCTTTGCGCGAAATTCAAACCAAACCAAGTCTGAAGATTGTCTCTTGTGTGAGAATTATTTGATATTTTGGGTCTACCCTGAGAATTGTCTAGAGATTTCATTATCCTGTATGATCTGTCTGGCGATTCCATTCTCTTTTATGATTTGTCTGAAGGTTTGACTTGATGAAATAAAATTCTTGAATACTAAAAGGTTTTTCCAAAGTAACTTGTATCCTGTAATTACTATAAACATCTAAATATCTGGGCACTTACAACAACTCTTTTATTTTAATAGATGTTTATTGTATTGTATAAATCTTGAGGAATATGTGGTATGTTTTTCATTTTCTTTCAATTTTGTTGGACCTTGGAGCAACTGAGTGAACCAACAATATCCCAAGACTGTGTCTATCCTAATAATGCAACAGTTGCATATGCTACGGTCCAACAGTTGAGTGTCTATTATAGTGGAACGGTTGGAAATATACAATTCAACAGTTGAGTGAGCCAACAGCTCGTCAAAGTAATGTTTATTCTAAGAGAAGGGCTGTACATGCTACAATTCAGAAGCTGAATGAGCCAACAGCACTTCAAGGTTGCGTCTATCCTAATGAAACAGTCGGGAATGCTATACAACTTTAATTTCAATTTACCATTTAGTCAAATCAGATGTGAAATTTAACATAGACTTAACAATAATTAAATTTTTTCATTTCTTAGAAACCGGCTTAATCAATTCAGCAATATTAAAGATAACTCATAATGTTTCCTAAAGTTCCAATTAATCTCATTTCACTGATTTGTTTGATACGACTGTTTATGGACAATCCTTAATTAATACGAAGAAGAAGAAAACAGAGTTTACAAGTAAAACTAAAGTTTTGAAAGAGTAAAAAAAAATCAAATTAAATAAACTACCTAAATGTTTTATTTTTTCAAAGTTAAGTCTGTTTGAAATGACTTTGTATGTTTTTTTTTAATGAATGCTTAACCTAAGTTATGGCAATGATATCTTGTTCTCTAGTATATTTTTATGTAAACCCCGCAGCCTTGCTTCATTTGTTAACTATATAAGTTTGTAACATCTAATACTTAACGATAAACAAGAGTATTCAAGATGTATGGATTAAGTATTGCATATTAATGGATTATGATCTGTTAGCAGTTTCTTTTGAACAATAATATTCAAGATGTGTCTTTTAATGTTTAGCGGTATTTTTTGGTGTATACTTATATTTGTATGTTTTAGTCAATAGCTTAAGTATTTACATTATTCTTTGTCATATTGAAAAATGAAGTCAATTAATAAAAGACGTCCGAAGAACTGTGATTGTGTAAGCAGGAGTACACGAAATGTTAGTCTAGACAAGTCGGTTTCTTTTCTTCTATATATAAAACAACTTGTAAAAGCTTTCTTTCCATATATAAAACAACTTGTAAAAGCTTTCTTTCCATATATAAAACAACTTGTAAAAGCTTTCCTTCGTTATATAAAACAACTTGTAAAAGCTTTCCTTCTATATATAAAACAACTTGTAAAAGCTTTCCTTTTATGTATAAAACAACTTGTAAAAGCTTTCCTTCGATATATAAAACAACTTGTAAAAGCTTTCCTTCCATATATAAAACAACTTGTAAAAGCTTTCCTTCTATATATAAAACAACTTGTAAAAGCTTACGCAAAATTAACAAGATACATGTTCTTCGGAATGAGAAAGTGTTGTTAATTTGCATGATACATGTTCTTCAGAATGAGAAAGTGTTGTTAATTTTGCGTGGTACATGTTCTTCAGAATGAGAAAGTGTTGTTAATTTTGCATGATACATGTTCTTCAGAATGAGAAAGT
>NW_013667335.1:178213-199905 GCF_000517525.1 Limulus polyphemus | reverse complement strand
CATCTAAGGAATATGGGGAAACTCCTTAAAGAAGGTGTTTGGGTGACTCACGAACTCTCCGATGATCATCGTTTCCAACGTTCACACGTCTCTTCTGACGCGTAATGCACGTGAACCATTTTTGGACAGAATTGTCACCGGTGGTGAAATAGATTTTCTATGCGAATATTAAACGCCAAAAACAATGGGTCAGTCCTAGACAAAAAACCCTTCCGACCTCAAAGCCTGGACTCCATCCGCAGAAAGTGATGCTTTGCATTTGGTGGGACATCAAAGGAGTAATTCATTTTGAACTCCTCAATCCACAACGAACTGTCAATGCAGAGATCTACAGTCAACAACTGGAACGTTTAAATCAAGCCTTTCATCAGAAACGCCTTTCACTCGTCAATCGGAAAGGTGTTTTTCTCCATGGCAATGCAGGTCCACATGCGGCACGTTTTACGCAGCACAAGATTATGGAGTTGGGTTGGGAATGGCACCATCTTTTTGTTCACTGCAACACCATCTTAATGGGAAAACATATGCAATTGTGGAAGGTGTTAAAGAGGACATCGACATGTGTTTTGCTTCAAAGTCAAGTGATTTCTTTAATCAGGGCATTAACAACCTGATTGTATGATAGAAAACCATCATCGATAAGAATGGAGACTATTTCATTTAATAAATGTTTTGTTTTGATGTACAAGTTGTTCGGATTTTTTCATCTAAAAAAAAAGCGAAATTAATTTCTTGACGACCTAATATTTGTTTGTGCATGCAATTTGACATTATTTTTTTCTTTTCAACATTATTTATTCGTCGTTATGGCAACAACAGGTTTCGTAAATGACCCAAACATATTCTGTTATACTTGTGGTAAATTTGTTGTAAAGAAACAAAGGCAAAACATTACAGAATTCGTCAAAAGAGACGCGTATTTTGGAATAAAACTTGGAGACCAAGACAAATCATGGGCTCTGCACAAAGTTTGCACGGTTTGTGTCGAAGAGTTTAGACAATGAACTAAAGGTAAGAAAAAAAAGTCGTTGCCATTTGGAATTCCAATGGTCTGGCGTGAGCCTAGAAACCATGAAGATGGCTGCTATTTTTGTTCATGTAACGTGCAAGGCTACAACACTCAAAATAAAAAGAAAATTTCTTATCCGAACCTTCAATATAGTATAACACTTGTTGATCATGGATTTGGTGTACCTGTATCTACTCCACCGGAGACTCTAGATACAGTTTCATCTCATTCTGAATCTGATGATAGATGTTTTCAACCTGAAACGTCTGGTGAACCACAACTTTTTATACAACATGAACCGAATGATTTGGTGAGAGGTTTGGGCCTTCCAAAGAATTCTTCAGAGATTTTGGGGTCCAGACTTCGGGCTAATAACTCACTTTCTCCAGGGACATCATTTTACTGGTATAGAAATCGTGAAAAAGAGTTTATACCATACTTTTTGCAAGAAGGTTCACTGGTTTATTGCAACAATATTGCTGAATTAATACTAATGCTAGGAGCTGCAGTCTATGAACCAAGTGAGTGGCGATTGTTCATTGATTCCTCTAAAAGAACTCTAAAAGGTGTCTAATATATATGCATTTGTTCCTATTGCTCATTCGGTTCACTTGAAGAAAACGTACGAAAATCTCGAACTTCTTCTTAATAAGGTCAAATACAAAGAACATGGTTAGCTACTTTGTGGAGACTTAAAAGTTCTTTGTATGTTGTTGGGTCAACAATTCGGTTATACAAAGTTCCATGTTTTTTGTATGAATGGGACAGAAGAGCACAAAATCAGCACTGGATAAAGAAGCAATGAACGTGAAAGTTTGGTTGACACAAAGATAGTCCTATTACCTTCACTTCACATAAAACTGAGATTGATGCCTTGTTTTTGAATTTCGCGCAAAGCTACACGAGGACTATCTGCGCTAGCCGTCCCTAATTTAGCAGTGTAAGACTAGAGGGAAGGCAGCTAGTCATCACCACCCACCGCCAACTCTTGGGCTACTATTTTACCAACGAATAGTGGGATTGACCGTCACATTATAACGCCCCCACGGCTGAAATGGCGAGCATGTTTGGTGTGACAGAGATTCGAACCCGCGACCCTCAGATTGCGAGTCGAGTGCCTTAACCACCTGGCCATGTCGGGCCGAACTAAAAGAAGAGGAAATAATATTCCTACATAATATAGAGAGAAGAATCTGTGTACAAACGAAAGTACCGCAGAATAATATGTACGTTTATTACAATAACTAAGGATGGAAACGAACTCCTCAACCTTAAGAAAACAACAATTTGACTAACAACATTTTTGATAGTTTTGATCCTGATAATTTAATTGTGAACCTCACTAATATTACACTAAGTAACCAATGTAAATCCGCCCTAGCGAAAGGACTTAATTTCTCTCTTCCTCCGCGAAAACTGAATTATGCCAATTTTCTTTAATCCTTCCAACTGCTATACAGAAATCTGCAAGACCTTCCCATGTACGAAAAAGGCAATCTTAATCAATCCCATGATTTTTTTATTACTAAATTAAAAATTCTTGCTCTGTCTACATTTTATAATTTTAATAGTAAGAGAGAACCTAACCCTCTAACCCTGACGAAATCTTAGCCTTAAAAGAATTGTCACTAAATAAAAACATCCATGTTACACGCCCCGATAAAGGCAACGCCATTGTTATTCTAAAAAACAACCTTGTTTTTACTCCTATTTTTCTGAAGTTCCTATAAGATTATTAGTGTATATTAAGTATAAAATATAGCAGGTTATTTATCAAACCTTAATATACTTGCTTATTATGAAAGTTTGCTATCTTATTTGTGTCTATTTTGCGAGTGAAGGCTTATATCGATAAAATTCGGGATTCGATCCCGTGCGGCTGACACAGTGATTTGTAAACTTAAAAAGTAACGATGAAAATCTCGGAACATTTAATACGACACTTGGTGAATTGTGTCATTTGTTCCCTGTTTCACCACACACACAAATAAAGTTACCGCAGGATTGTTTGGTTTGAGTTTCATGCAATGCTACACGAGGGCTGTCTGCTCTAACCGTCCCTAATTTAGCAGTGATAAACAAGAGGGAAGGCAGCTAGTCATCACCACACACCGCCAACTCTTAGGCTATTCTTTTACCAACAAATAGTGGAATTGACCGTCACGTTATAACGCCCCCACGGCTTAAAGGACGAGCATGTTTGGTAGGACGGAGATTCGAACCCGCGACCCGCAGATTGCGAGCTCAGCGCCCTAACCACTATTACACTATATTATAGATTACAAAACATATAGTTTCTTTTGTACAGGTGCCAAGACATTAAGATTGAAGTGATACAATAAAATCAATATAAAAAGCTTTAATTATTAGGAATTCTCTCTCTCTCTCTCTATATATATATATATATTGCGTTAGTTCTATTTATAATTTCCTGTGCTCACGACGAAATTTTGTGATAACTTTATTTTGTCTACATTTAACTTAACCTATCAAGGTAGGGCTATATTCACTCTGAATGAATTTGTTTTGTCTGCTTTGAATGTGACTATTCAAGGTAGAGATATACCCATTCTGGATAACTTTATTTTGTCTACATTTAACTTAACCTATCAAGGTAGGGCTATATTCACTCTGAATGAATTTGTTTTGTCTGCTTTGAATGTGACTATTCAAGGTAGAGATATACCCATTCTGGATAACTTTGTTTTGTCTACTTTCAAGGTAGAGATATATATACCCATTCTGGATAACTTTGTTTTGTCCTACTTTGAATGTGACCTTTCAAGGTAGAGATATACCCATTCTGGATAACTTTGTTTTGCTTACTTTGAATGTGACCTTTCAAGGTAGAGATATACCCATTCCGGATAACTTTGTTTTGTCTACTTTCAAGGTAGAGATATGCCCATTCTCAATAACTTTGTTTTGTCTACTTTGAATGTGACCTTTCAAGGTAGAGATATACCCATTCTGGATAACTTTGTTTTGCTTACTTTGAATGTAACCTCTCAAGGTAGAAATATACCCATTCTGGATAATTTTGTGTTGTCTACTTTTGAACGCGACTTGTCAAGGTACAGATATATCATCTGAATGTGACCTGTCAAGATAAAGGTCAACTTTATTTTGTCTACTTTGAACGCAACGTCTCATTTTTGGCACGCTTGAAATAATGACTATTTTTAATAAATTCTTAATTTTTAGTTTCAGAACGTTGCCACTTTATTTTTTTAACTTTGTATTTACCGATTATCTTGGACAAAAAAAAAGATATTTCTTTGTATAATGATGGATCTCCGTAGTCAGTGTATTAGAAAAACCTTGCACTAAAAAATACGAAATGTATTAATCTAGATTTCATTAGAACCTTTGCAGTCAGTATAAGGATATAAGTGGGAAAGGAGAATTCCCAGAAGGGGAAAAAAACAAGATAAAATATTTTTTGTTATACTTCTAAGCAGCCATGTTGGTTATCGATCAGGTTAGAGATTTGTTAATTAGCTTCAAAACACGAATGCCGACTCCTTAGCCCCTCTCTGTGAAAGGTAGGGCCTTAGCTTGGTAATGGAAAATAACAGACTAATAGGTGTGGGCTGTTTTAATGAACAGCGAGGTGGGTCTTACAGAAAGCTTTAGCACAGAGCTCAAAATTTGGTCGAACAAGCAGCTTATAAGGAATTTTCTCTTTAGAATCACATGTGGTAGGCATGGAATAACGTTACTTCGCCTTATTGTGTATTGAAACTGACTAGTTCAGACCTGGTAAACTCAGCGCAGGGAGCTCTTTAGCTGCGCAGTCGTTACTTAGCCGTTCTTCAAGGCCGACATCAACTAGACTAGGAACACTAGTTGATACTTGACCTTTTGCTTCAGAATGGCGGATTACAGAATCAGGAGGCTTTATAAGTGAACTCAACTTGTTGGAGATTAACATATTTACATATCTTAGCATGCGTGATGAACATTTATTTGTATTTTTGTTTTCAAAGATGTTCCTTCAACATCAAGAAAAATAAATATACTAATAACCTTTGAAATATAGATCATTTCAAGTGAGGACTTTACTCTAGTTTTGCATTAATAATTAAAACATATATAATGTATAAAGTATCATTCTCACATCGCTAAACACAAATAAAGAAACTTAGTCTCTGTGGAACTTTAAATACGTTCGTCATCTTATATCTATACAGCAATCTATTTCTTCTTCTTGTTCATGCTGTTGAAAATCGCAATTAAAATTTTTTTTAACCCACCACGGTCGTTTTTTTCGAGTTATTATTACCAATAAACACTTTTGAGTGAAAGTAAAATATAGTATATAATAATATATCAAACACATCATATTTGCTGTATCCAATGCCGACGAGGTCTTTCGCAAAATACCAGGACTATTAAGGCCGGATGGGATATAACAAACATAGTAATGGTTGAGAAGCTATTTTTAACAATACATGGACAATTTTACAAAATATAGAAATCAAACCTAAGCAGTTACACAGTTAAAGTTCTTATTCCTCACTAATAATTTATAAACAAACTATATTGCAGCTAATTGTCGTTTTTTTTTTTATATATAGAAATAATCCAAATTTGTGAATACAAGGGGTTTCTTCAGCATTTTCATTCTCTCCTAACACTTGTTTACAAACGTCAATTTCTCGATCGAAGCTAACGCCAACCGCCAAAATTTCATTCACAAGTTTTCGCCAGAGTTTCGCCTCCACCACCAGTTACCTGAGGAGGCGTTTCTCATCTGGAGACTTATCAGGAGAAATCGAAGATGAACAAGAACGTCACGAACAGCCCCCTCGTGTTGAGCCTCTGCAACAATCACGTGATTCGGACCTTTCCCTTAACCTGCGACCCAGCTCTACTACAAGTGCACCTAGCTCTCCCGCCAAAAATGTCACTTCATTCTTGACGAGGGGCACTTCCTTAACCGGAACATCATCCGTAAGAACTGCTTACACCAAAGAAAAGCACAAGACCTTGCTGATCATGGATGACTTCAACACCGACTGGTAAGTTTAGGGTGCAGGGTTTGACATCTAGCCGACCCTTGACCCTATATCTTTATTGCTGTAAGTTATATTAATGAAAGGAGTTTACATTTTTTGAAAAAATACTAGTATTATCTTTCGTTTTCACTTGGCCATTGTTGTTGTTGTTGTTTTTTTCAAAGAAATTAATAGAAACTTATAGTCGGTGACTTATTTTTATAAGAAATAACTGTGTAAAATGTGCTGTATTCTATAATATGTTTGAATGTCATATTGCAGGCTGAAAAAAAAGCAAATGAAACTGTGGATAGTAAATATGATAATTAAAGTTACAAAATTTATGATAAAAAAACATTACTTTTACTAGAAATATAACTAGTCTCTTATTAATATTATGAGTTGTTTAACGTGTCTTCTTCATAGATTGATTTACTAATTACAAGCTGTTATGGTATAATTATAATATTAAATGTAATCTCTGTTATTTGTTCTACAGGTCCAAATATTTCCGAGGGAAACGTATCCAAGGCGACTGGGATATCAGGGTTGAGCAGGTAATCAGACAAATACCTAACAATAGGTTTAGGTTTACTAAATAAAGGAATATTTCTAAGACAATACTTTAATATAGATCTGAAAAAAATAACGGAAAAAGTAATTTAATAAACAATTATGGTATTGTTGAAGAGAAATGAAAAAAGTTAAGCAGCTCAACATATAATCGGTTTATAAAAAAACTTCGTGGTTTATTCTCCTGAAGATGGTGGAATTATTTCCACCGAAACATGTAGAGTTTTTAAAAGTTTTTTTTTACTTATATTTTTTTTAACTTTACAAATAAATTATTGTGCAAGTAAAAAACGTTGATGTTTCGTTTGATTAATTTTATTAATAATGTGATTGAGGATTTTTTTAGACTTAGCGAATCAAATAAACTGGATTTGTGTGATATCACCAGGAAGTTTTTTTTTTGTTTTGTTTTTAGAGCAAAGCCACATTGGGCTCTCCGCTGTGTCTACCGAAGGTTTGGTTTGTTTGTTTTGAATTTCGCGCAAAGCTACACGAGGGCTATCTAATTTAACAGTGAAAGACTAGAGGGAAGGCAGCCAGTCATCACCACCCACCGCCAACTCTTGGGCTACGCTTTTTACCAACAAATAAGGGGATTGACCATAACTTTATTCCCCCCCCCCCGCCCGGATGAAAAGGGGAGCATGTTTGGTGGGACGGGGATTCGAAACCGCGTCCCTCATATTGCGAGTCAAGCGCCCCAACCACCTGGCCATACTCCGCCGAAAGAAATCGACCTGCAAATTTGAGTGTCGTAAGTCCGTAAAGTTACCGCTGTCCCACCGAGGGGAATCACCAGGGGAGATTGCAACTTTAGTATACTGTTTTAATTAATAATACCAAAATAAATTCTCGAACGTATGAAGAATGAACAAGCTAACGAACCAAGTTCTTCCAGTATGCCTGATCGATTTATAAACACCAATATTTTCCAATTGAAAAGAATCGGAATAGGCACTATTTTATATGGTACATATCAACAGCATAAAACTTCAAACAATAATTAATGTGTAATTGCTAATAATTATCGGCAAAAAAAAAGGCTGGATCGTGTCCTACTTCAAGGCCTAGGCCTCTGGAAAATTAATTAATGAACTGGTTTATGATAAATGTGCCAATTTAATATTGTTATTACAAGATAACACAAGCATAGTGATTCCGCTTTCATGCAAATTGACCCCTCACATAAATCGTACTTTTGTGAATGTCTTGTAATATTAAAAACAAATATTTTAACACAATTACAGCTGTGAATATTATAGTTCTTATTTAACTCAATTAAGAGGGGGGGGGGGCGTGTTTTATCTCCTAAAAGTTGATGCAATATTAGTCATTTGAATAATGCGATTTGATAGGAGGAAGGTACTTTATATACAAGATTATTACTTATGTAGAAATAGTCATAAACATAGACTATAACGAACAATCGGGATTTTAACAGCTGACTGAAAAATGCATTTTAAAATTTAGATGAAAATGAACGCTGGAATTTTTTTGTTTTTCAGGCTGAATTGAAAGACATAACCTTGTCGGCTCATTCAGAAACAGGAACCACAGTCAGCATGGTGGTGGACAGAAATGGTACTAAAGTTGTCAGGTAGGTATATCTCTAGAATAATTCTGAACACTACACGTTCAGACTAGAGAATGTAGGTTGATAGGGTTAGCATCAAGGGTTGCTAGGCTTGTTGATATGATTTTGACCTTAGGTTATTTTTATAGGTTTAGACTCTAGAACTAAAATCTATGTTTGAGTGGAGAAGATTAAACCATTTTGTAAATTTAGTAACATTTTTTTTCCCATTTTGTAGAATATTTGTGGAAAAATATACATCTTGAAACTACACCAAAATTAAAGTTTGGTGAAATTTTGTAGCGAGTAGTGATCGTATTTCAGCAAATAGTCTGTAGTGAGAATGTTCGTGGGAAAATGGAATTAACAGTTTTTTTCTAGATTTTATACATTTTAACATACACGTAGTTATCCGACAATATAAACTTGCAGCAATAAGTATAGTGGGATGACTAAGTGCATGTGAATTGTGACATACAAGAAATGCATTAAGTTTCTATATGGTGGCATGCTAGAAAGTTTGAGATTGTTGTTAAGCGCAAAGCTACACAATGGACTATCTGTGCTTTGCCTACGGCGAGTATCGAAACCAGATTTTTAGCGTTACATACTTTCTGTTGAGCCACCGGGGAGCATGAAAGAAAGACATTCAGATTTGTGTGCGTGTGATGGCATACAGGAAAGACATTAAATTGTTTGTATGATGTCATGCCGGAAAGACACTGAGATTTTTGTATTATGGCGTGCAGGAAAGATATAGTATTTGTTGTATGATGATCTACCAAAATGTTTTTGTTTGTTCGTTGGTAGACGCAAAGCTACATAATGTGTTATCTGTGTTTTGTTCACCGCGGGTATCGAAACCTCATTTTAGCGTTACATGCCATCAGACTTGCTGCTGAGCTACGGGATGGCATACAGGAAAGACATTAAGTGTAAATGTAGGGTGACATGCAGGACAAACACTGTTTTTGTAAATTAGCAGGCAATAAAGACATTAAGTGTTTATATAATGGCATGCAGAACGAACATTACGTTTTTGTTTGTTGGCATAATAAAAATACTATGTTTTTTGTATGATGGTGTGCAGGAAAAACATTAAGTTTTTTTGTGTGATGGCATGTTGGAAAGACTGTTTTTTTATAATGATATGTAGGAAAACACTAAATGTCTTCCATGGTAGCATATAGGAAATACATTAAGTTTCTTATATGGAATGTAGGAAATATTAAGTTTTTGGTATGATGGCACGCAGGAAAAACACTTTTTTTTGTACTGATGTGGATAATTCTATTCCATCAGAATATCATTAAGTTGTAGCTAAAAGTGCATGTTATTTGTGCAATAGCTGAGTAAAGAACCAAATTAATAATTAAAGCTTAAGAAGTGAAACGTCGAACATGGAAAAATTAAATCGCGTTTTCAATTTTTGTTTTAAGTTTGGCTAAATTTTCAAAAACTAGAACTTTCGGTATGAAAGAGTCTGAGTTGCTAATATGAGAATCTTTGGAGCAAATGAGAAATTTTCCACGTTCTCTTTATTTTACATTTTAAAAGGTAACATGAGAGAAATTCTCAAAAAAGTAGCTCATTTTTATGTTCACAAAACAAATATAATGGACACAGAATCTCACGTTACATGAACTGAAGCACCACACGATGTCAATGTATAAAAACACTATTTTTAGATTCGTGGTTTAGTTATGATAAGTAATACTTTCAACAACAACCTCAACAAAACAGACGAAGTAACAAAGGCTTCGTATAAGTTGAATTTCAATTATCTACCTCTTGTGGCCACAGAATAATGTTCTTGTGTTACCATCCGTGTGTTTAACTATAATTATGTATAGATGTATTAGGGTATTTTACAAGAATGCAAGTAAAACTAATTTTTGGTTTTGAAGATAATGCCCCATGTGGCTATAGGTATGGGCATTTAGAGTTTACCTAATCATTTGTCATTCGAAAAGCAATAAGTGTGCAATATTTGATTCTGTTCTCCCGAGTAATCTTCCTCCTTAATTATGTTTGTTATAACTACTCAAGTAACGAATCTTGAAGGATATTTTATAAATTAAAGGTAATTTGCAAAAGAAACAAAATACAGAGAGCGTGAATCATCGCCAAACGATACATCATTTACTTTCGCCAACATTTCAAAATGATGAAGTGGCTTAAACATGCGAGGGATTGATGCTTTCTTAGGCTTAATGAACGTGACAAATCATGCATGGCTACTGCTGTTTCTTTTACTTCAAATTTCGCTTAATTTGATTCTCACAAATTAACATTTCACACCTGTTGTACGCCGCAAGTCACTGATATGTCACAAATGGCGTTTTTACCCATCTCTGATTAGAAATCCATAAAAAATTAAGAGAAAAGTGGAGAAAAAGAAATATCTGCGTAGTATTTTCAAAATCACGTTTATTGCCATTATCGTCGTTAAATGTCATTTGATGGATTAAGTAAGTTTTACCCATACTTTTGATTTAAGCTTAATTCGCTGAAATTTGTTCAAAATTAAGATTTCTTTTAAATTAGATACATTTGTTTTTAAATTAGCCGTTTCAATATTTTGCCTTATCGATTACCAGATAGGGGTTGTCTGACAAGTGCGCTTAGTTTCTGTCATGTAGAAGCAGATGAACCATAAAGGGCCTCAAGAAATTTCCCGGTGGGACAGTCACAAATGCCAAAAATAAAACTTTCTGATACACTTTGATAGTCTAAATTTTTCAAATTATAAATTAACAAGCTAAGGTAATTTAAAAAAGTATATGTTGATGCTATGATAAATAACACAAAAACCCTAACTTTCACACAATTTATTTATAACATATTATTACATTATTCGTTATTACCTCACCAAAGGTTTTGTATAAGCTTTAATAATTCAATATGTATATACTTAAAACATGGTATACACTGTGCAATGGTCAGGGTAAGTTTGTAGGAAGAGGTAGCGACAAAAAATAGTGGCGGTAGGGGTGCTTTCTGTTACCCGTTTTCAACAATCAGCTTTTAATGTCCTTCCACAGATTTCACGTGATTAAATAATAGATGGTCATTGGTTGCAGAAGTATCTTATGGGTCAAAGTTGAAAGGTCACGGGTCAAAGTAGGAAGTTGGTATAACTCAAAACACGGCTCTTCATATCAGCCTTATGGTCGCTGTTGGAGTAAAAATTTCAGCTGACTTTATGTATCATTGCACCAGATGATGGCCATTTTTTTTTCATTGCATTTCTCCATAGGTAGTGCTAGCGCACTCTCTGAGATGTATAAGGCGTTTGTGTGGCCTCCCCCACAATGTGTGTATGTTGTGTTCTACAAAATTAATAAAGCTTTTTGTGTGTGTAAGGACGTGGCACCATCTGTGAATGTAGTTAACGTTAACTTACATCAAAGATAATAAACGCTCAGTAAGAGCAATACCGGGGAGTGGAGAGAATTGTGAATCCTGCGTTAACCTGCCTCTTGTTTGGTTAAGTTTGGCTTAGCGACCTAAGAGTAGTTAGATAAAGGACAAACAGACAGACACATAAATTGTTTTGCTTTATATATGTATAGTAGTTATCAAAAGACAGTAAATAATGTCAACGCACGCACATCTTCACCACCAGTGTGTTCCAGGCTGATCTCAACAGGGTGTTGGCCGGTCACTAAACGTTTTCCTGATTTAAAAAAAAAGTTCCATTCCGATATTGTTGTCATGTGACTCCAACTGCTCATCGTTATTAATCGCTGACATGCTTTTCACTTTTTCCAGGTCTTTTCGCCCGGATTTCCTATTGATTCGACAACACATACGAGATGCTTGTGAGGATTACAGAAATCTATTGTTAGGATTTAAATATGGCGGTGTTCCAAGTATCAACACCTTGCATAGTCTCTATAACTTTCAAGATAAGCCTTGGGTGGTGAGTACGGACATTTTTTGTAACTTTCACATTCTCTTTTTTTTGTTAATTACACTCTCATATTTCTGTCAATAAGTTTGAGATAAGCTTTGGGTGATGAGTACTTACTTCTCTGTAACTTTCACCTTTTCATTTTTAACTACACTCTTACATATCTGTCAATACCTTCAAGATAACCCTTGGGTAACTCTGTAACTTCCACGTTCTCTCTTGAACTGCATTCTCTTATCTCTGTGCTGATATTATCCAGCTACTTGCAATAAGTACTAAAATGATTTTCGTTGAGAAAAAACTTAATGATTTTATAGTCTGAAAAACTTCAAATAGAAAAACTAACTAACTAAACTTAAAAACACTATTTATCTTTTTACTCTCTAAGTTTACTATTCTTCATTTTTAAGAGAAAGACTTGGTTTCAGAGATAAAGTATTTCGACAAGCTGTTTAACGAAAGATGATTTGGAAAAGAAGTTAAAAGTGAGTGTAACATATCTTGAACATGAGCATATTCCGTAATTAGTTTAATAGCTCTTATTCAAAGCTAACCCTAGCTATTTCATCGCTCTGGTCAAAATGAATTTTGTCGTCCCCTCTTTCACATTCACAAGAAAGCACATGCACGGCACTTATCATAAAATCCTCGAGCGAGAAGTGAAACATTGAAGTATTTGGAGAACCGCGAGAAATACAAGTTACCAACCGTGCTGACCAATCAGAAGACGTCGAGTAAAGCTGGGAAGACTTGCATGTAAATTTATGTTAACGATGAGCAAATACGTCGCCAATGTTCTCGAAGAAGAAGAAGCCACGTGATCAGAGTCTATAGGAATGAATTAATAAAGTCTGTTTTACGATACTCCAAGAATAATTCAGACCCTAGAACTTTTGTGTAGAGGTACTAATATTACTCAAAAATTACATTTTACTAACTATTTAAAGGCCATATATTCAGTTATTACAAAATAAAATATTTGAAAAAATACTTAAATATCTCGACAATTAACATTTTATTAATGATTATGTGTATCGTCATATGTATGTAAGTTAATTACAAATTAGTTTTAGTAATGCCACCCCTGGAATTCTGCTTCCCTGCACAACTGCTCACTTTGTCTATAGGACAGGCTAGATCTGCTTTGATATAAGACAAGATGCAATTATTTTCTTATTATTACGAGGTTAATCCCAATTACCTTGGGGACCGGTCAATATTTTTGTAAGAGTGTAAGACAACAATTTGTACACCTGGTTGCCTGGCCCAGTCGCAACCATATAGGACAAGAATATTTGTAGAGCACCATAACCACCAGAAAAAAAAAGTAAAAGAAACAACGTATGTATCATATATATATATGTGTGTGTTTATATATATATATGATACATATATAACTAAACTTACCACAAATTCAACAATAAAGAGTCTAAAACTTTAAATTTCCTTCCCTAGAAAAAAACAACAACCAAAATCACGTACAACGTACCCACGTACGTAAGAGCAAAGCTGAGTTTTATTAACAGCACGTAACACTTTATGTTTATTTCTCGTGTAATAGTATTCCTAAAAAGCTAAATCGTAGTATTGAGTCCCTGCAGAAAGACACGAGACCGTGCTTCACGGTAACATAATACATAAAAGTTTGCTCCTCGGCTTTGAAATATCAAAATGACGTATATTTAAAACAAATATCGTTATGCTTGTGATATAAATGACACATCAAAAATATTAACCTGTTTTATATCAAATCAAGATCACCACAGCATAGAAAAAAACATTACGTGTTTCTTGATATATATAGTGAAAACTCCAGCATTCTTGGTTTTTCTTTTGCTTACGTATCATTTCTTTTATTTTCTATCGCTTTATGGATCACCGACATATTTGAGAGCTTATAACACTGAAATTCATGGTTCGATCTTCGCGACCGGAACAGAATAAACAGCCGTTTGTGCAGTTTTGTCTTAATGATATAAGTAAGCATGTTTCCGAAGATAACATTTTATTGTGTGAATCCCCAACCCCCCCAAAAAAAACAACAACAATAACACCAACAATAAAAACTCTCAATATATCTTGTGTTTTATACCCTCGGACAGCTCTTTTCTAGCCGACGGTATCCCCCTGGGCAAACAAAATGTCCGAAGTATAGCAATCAAAATCTCCTTAAAACCTCAGCAGGTAGTAGAAAGTTTCACGTGACTATTATTGGACACATAAAATCTGTATTCGGTTAACCGCTCAACTGTTCTATTGACCCTCTCGATACCCATAGATTTTTAGATGACCCCTACTGGGAGCTACAGTTGATCTTTTCGATAGTGCTTCATTGATATGCTCATTCGCTTTAAACTGAACAAAGCCCTCTGGTAGCGTGTGTTGTTGACTTGCTGCTTTACCTCTGATCGGTGGCACAGTGACAGTTATATCCGAACGTTAGAGATTTCCAGCTTTTCCGTTTAGCCCACGTGCGTATAAGGTGTCGTTCCTGTTGAAAATACTAAAACTATGCTCCGAGAACGTTTTGATTTACAACGCTAAAACCAGGGGCTTGATTCCCCGCAGTGGACACAGTAGAGAGCCCAATGTGGCTGTACTCTAAAAGAAGAAAACACACATGCTATAAAAAATTATACAGAGTATAAAGAGCAAGTTCCGTGAGTATTTAATGAGGACTGTTTGTTAATGACATGGCTACTAAAACTATCTGCTGCCGTCCTTAGTTTTGAACTGGTGACCACAGGGAAAGCAACTACACAATTACAGCTCTGGGACTATTCTTTATCAACGAGTAATGGGATTGATCGTAACGATATAACACTCCCACGACTAAATAAGGATTTTCGGTGCTGAGTTGCGATTCCGCAACCCGCAGATTGCGAGTCTAGCACCCTAACCACTAGGCTATTCCATAACTTCAATGAAGACCCAACTTATCTTAAAACTGTATCTCTACAACAGTGCACAAATAAACCGACGGAAATAGATTTTAATTTAAAAAAATACAATATCGTTCTTATTACCATGACTTTAACCGCCAGATACTTTACTTAGAGAGCAGGCAGCAATAATGTTACAACTTCTTTCCATAGTCTCAATAAGACATTGTTAACTAAACGAGTTTTTTTCTATGCTTTCTTATTGATGAAATGTGTTTAAGGATATTTATTTATCTTTTTTGACTTTGTCCATTGTTTTGAGTGACAAGGGTTTCGAAGAAAAAGGACCCTTGCCAGTAAGTAGGCTGAAACAAAAGACATTGACCAATGACCAGACCATTACTTTGGATTACATGGGTTTTAAAGCAAAATCATCTCCCATTAGTAAGCAGGCCAAAACAAAAGACATTGGCCAATGGTCACACCTCTTTTTTTTTGGATTACACAGGTTTTGAAGAAAAATCATCTCCCATTAGTAAGCAGGCCAAAACAAAAGACATTGGCCAATGGTCACACCTCTTTTTTTGGATTACACAAGTTTTGAAGAAAAATCATCTCCTATTAGTAAGCAGGCCAAAACAAAAGACATTGACCACTGACAAAGCCTTTTCTTTGAAGTGGACCCAGTTCATGCCAAAGGTTTCACTTTTCATTCGAGAAGACTATATAGAAATCATATTACTGCTCTCGTTAGCTGTGTTTGTTTGTTTGTTTGAAGTTAAGCACAAAGCTACACAATGGGCTAGCTGTGCTCTGACCACCACGGGTATCGAAACCCGGTTTCTAGCGTTGTAAGTCCGCAGACATACAGTTGTGCCACTGGGAGGCCATTAGCTGTGTGCGAAACGCAATGGCGTAGTGGCAAATAAAAAGTGGGTAAACTTCACCTGTGTGTACCCTCGACTACATCACTGATGAAATGTAAAGTACCTTCATCATTCATGCGTGAATCCTAACATTGAAATTACCTCTTTAATTAAACTCGACCTAAACTACAACATAATATAATTTTCTAGAGAGAAATTATTGCTAACGTCATTTTTTACGATACATTGTGAGTTATAGTTCGATATGAATTTTGTCCTACTCGCACAATCCACTAATCAAGAATTATGAAGATTAAATGAGTTACTTGTTGCACTTGAAGAAGTGGGTATTGGTATAGTGACTTATGCAACGCAAGTGTTGGATATACAAGACTGTTCAGTTTAAGTGAAATTAGACTCTGTGTAAGTTTAGCCATAACGGACGATTTCTAAAGTGAGTTTCATAGCTTGTATTGTAATAATAAAGACAGAAAAGAATAATTAATCTTGACAAATCGTGTTATAAAGAAATTGAACCCGCCTGTGTAGACTTTGATAAAAAAAAAAGAGACAATTATTTAAAGCTCTAGATAAAACTGTGGTAACCAACAATTATAGTGGTGATTTTAAAGTGAGTGTTGTAGTCTGTATTGCAATAACAGAGATAGAGAAGAATAATTTATCTTGTCAGAGAGTATTCTAATGTAATTGAACCTGCCTGTGTGGACTTTGACAAAAAAAAAGAAGAAACAATTATTTAAAGTTCGGGATACAGCTGTGATAACAAATAATGTCACGAACTTTTTGTATATACATTTATCTTGTTTTGAATATATTATTTTAAAACAGGTGGATTGTGTGATGTCCATTTGTTGCTGAAATTTATCGCCAATAAGTCACAGACACCTACTACAAACAATCTGGCCCTATAAAAACTTTACATTTGGCGAGCGAGCCAGGAAACTATAAAGGTAAATGATGGCAAAAGAAGACGTGAACAACAGCGGAAATAGGCTCATATACACACAATTTTAATGGTGGTAAAAATAGTGTTGAGGTTACAATTATTCCATATAGCCATGCCGATTGATTTTGATAAACAGATAGAGAGAGGTGAGCGACTTGAGCTAGAAGATAGTGATCTAATATAGTTTGTTAAACAACAACAAGAACTAGAGAGAGATATATGGGTGTCAACAGAGAAAGAGGAATAAGAATACAAACTGAGAAAGAAGAAAAGGAGAGAAAGTAGAGACTGGAAATAGAGAGAGTAAGAGCACAAAAAGAGAAAGAATAAAAGGAGAGAGAGACTGAAAATAGAGAGAATATGAATATAAATTGAGAAAGAAGAAAAAGAAAATAGAGAAAGGAGAACTGGAAATAGAGTGAATAAAAGTACAGATTGAGAAAGAAAAAAGGTGAGAGAGAGAAGAGACTAGAAATAAAGGGAATAAGAGCACAAATTGAGATCGCCAAGCTCTCCCAACAGAAGGACAAAGGTCCCAAGAATGACAATTGGATCAGGGCCAGTCGACTTAAGCTGCATAAATTTGATGAACAGAAAAATGACGGATGCTTTCCTGGAGAGATATGAAAAATTCGCCCAAAGTCAAAACTGGGCAGCCTGTCTCAGCCCACTTCTCACAGGAAAGGTCTACAAGTGTATGCAGGCATGACGTCAGAAGATGCCATGGATTATGACAAGTTAAAAGTGGTACTGATGAAATACTAAGAATGTACTGAGGAATGTTTTTGACAGAAATTCAGAGAAGCCAAACCTTAAACTGGAAAAATTGTATTTCAGTGTGTGGCACGTATACGGCGATACTTCGTAAGGTGAACTGACATGGCCAAGTGTAAAAATAGTGTGAAGGACTGGCAGATCTACTAATATGTGAACAGTTCATGATCACGTGCTTCATGACATGTCAATATATCGAAAGGAAAGAGCACCAAAAGACGTGGACAAGATGATGATGAAGAACGACAGAGCCAGGAGTTTAATGAGAGAAGCTTTATTTAAAGAGCTATAAATATGTTTGACTTATGAAACAATATGACCATTAGGAATTTAATTTAAACATCACATTTATCTCTCTACTTTTAATAAAGTATAGATATTAATATACGATTTGTGCTTTCTCGGTAATCGAAATTCTTGAATGACATGATATTGTAGTAAAACAGATATTTCTGAACGTGCATTCCAATTTGAGTTTGAGAGACTTTAAAATTGAACACTTAATAAAACCTTAATTGGTAGTAACTGTCATGATAATAAGTTACTTTAGGTTACTGTATTAAAAGTATACAGAAACCTCCTTCAAAAGAACTATTAAATCCTTTACTTTACCGCATTGAATTTTAAGATAACGATTTAGGTATTCTAATGAACGAGTTACACGTTAATAATTGATGTTTTTAATTCTCGAGAAAAGGTTGGGAATGCTGATTTTAATAGAAATAACAAGAGAAAAAAAAAGGAAGAACACCAACTGAAAATAGACTGAGAAAATGATGACCAGTGTTGAAAATTCTTTTAGTTTTTAAACAAAACATACTCACCAAAATGGGCTTACTTTTCAAATGTCAATGCAAGCCATAGAATCTGTTTAACGTCCTGACTTTTTTATTCCTTATAGTCATTTTCAATACCTTATATTTGATATTAATTCACGTTGCATGTTCTTGAATTTGTTTGTCCGCAAACCCATTCACAGTTTTGAAGCTTGTAGGAACAAACTTGGTAGGCGGATTCTGGGTGACCCACATTTGTCCTTATCTATTGGACGTATCCCCTCCTACTAAGGAGGTACCAGTGGAGCTAAAAATGTGCCCAGAAAGTCAGCCATGCGCGATGGGAATCTTGGAGTAGGTTTTGGGGATCACTGAACCTAAATATGGAATCGGAGTTTGAGTTATTTCTCCCTGCAGGATCCCGGGGGCGCTATATTTGAAACTGTGTTCATACTCAAACTCACAAGCTAGCAGGACCAAACTTGGCAGATGTGCTCAGGCATCATGAGCGGGTTTCCTAACTTGGTTTGTTTTCGGTTACCCCTTCCCTACAGTAGCTATAAAAGTAAATGGGATAATGAGGAGCTTGATCGGTATATTGGGGTTTCTGTGAGTTATGAGGGGGGGGGGGGCTTTGAAACCAGCAGCAGAGCTCTGTTATTTTATACTAGTAATGGCAAACACTGGTTTTCAGTGTTGTTGTTTGTTTTTACTACATCAGAAGTCACGGGTTTTTATCTAATTGTTGAACATCTGGCTAATGCAAAAAAAAAAAATGTACTTTTCTCTGAACAATTCTATAAAGAAACAAAAATGTAAATCAATATATACTCCGTTATTACGCATATTAGTTCTGTCGTCAATGTGACAACGAAGATCTATTACTTACTTTATAAGATATTTAACACGATTGTATCAGCTTATCTCTTTTTCTGTGTTCATAAGACTACAACTACAAATAAAATCCCTTCTAAATTGAATTTTTTAAAGACCCCCAGCAGTCATATCGCGTGATAATCTTCTGAGATATAAGTATATTTCAACATTTGATGTAATAATGGTTCTTTACTAAATGTATCAATGCGTTTGAAAAAGGCGAGTAAGGAAATATACCGAAATGAACTTACAATTATGCGATGACCATCTTATATTACTTCATATTCTGTTTGTGAAATTCTTTGTCTGCGAGGTCTTCTCGCGGTTTTCAGGTTAGCAGGACCAACTTAGGGTACTAAGAGGTGAGAGGGAGGGCTAAATCTCGCCTAGGAGGTCATCTAAGTATGATGGGAGTTACGGAGTAGGTTTTGAGGGTCGCTTAACCCGTATCTGACATCAGTGTTCCTTGCTCCTTCGAAATACTGGGGACAGGGTGTTCGAAACTGTGTTCACAAGCTAGCGGGAACTAACGAGGCACGCGTATTCAGGTACCACGCGCTGGTGTTCTAATTGAATTTGTTTTCCGGTATGTATTCCTCTTGGGGTAGCTATAGAAATAATTGGCGATGATTAAGTCATTTGTGGATCATGAAGTACCTTTGAACCACGAAGCGGAGCGCAGATTTTCCATACTAGTGTAGATAACACTTCTTCTATTTGGTTGGTGCAGAAGAGTTTTAGAAAAACGAAAATAAGAACATGTTTCTCATAAATGCCGTTGTTACTTAACATAAAATTTCATTAAATGTGCTTAAGAAAGTTACAACCAGTGATTGAATTTTTTTCCACTTTTCTGTCCTTAGTTTTCTCAACTGCTGCACATTCAGCGTAGACTGGGAAAAGAGAATTTTCCGTTGATGGAGCAAACGTTCTATCCGAACCATAAAGAAATGGTAAGTCAGTTTAGTATGTGTCCTGTAGTAATAAGAGCGTAGACTAGGAAAAGAGAATTTTCCGTTGATGGAGCAAACGTTCTATCCGAACCATAAAGAAATGGTAAGTCAGTTTAGTACGTGTCCTGTAGTAATAAGCATTTCCAACTTTATGAACTAAAAGGTTAATGGAGTAATAATGCCAGACGTTATCATGGCTATATAGCAATTTTAGTGGCAAAATGTATCAACGAAACGCTGGCCTGATTATGTGCAGGGGTTATGATTCAAAAGACAATTACGTGGAACTACAAAAAAAAGTTTAAATTGGGCCACTTTTCATGGCTAAAAAGAACTCGAAGCTTAAGACTAAACTTGATTTTTTTATCACAACTGAAGTGGTGTTTAACACTGTGAAACCATCACCATATTCGAAGAAAAGCACACTTAATTGTAACCATTTAAGGCTAGGTAGTGTTTAAAACTATGAAACTATCAATATATTAAAAAACACACACCATGGTAACCATATCAGGCAAGGTGGTATTTACCGTTGTGAAACTATCACCTTCTTCCAAGAACGCACACTCCATTGTAACCACATCAGGCTAGGTGGTGTTTAACATTATGAAACTATCACCATCTTCCAAGAAACACACACTCCATTGTAACCAAATCAGGCTAAGTGGTGTTTACCATTGTGAAACTATCACCATCTTCCAAGAAAAACACTCCATTGTAACCATATCAGACTAGGTGGTATTTAACATTATGAAACTATCACCATCTTAAAAAACTAAAACGAAACACTCTAATGCCATCTTAGCCAAATCGGGTTAGATAGCTTTTAATACTAATGAACTTTCACCATCT
This sequence comes from Limulus polyphemus, assembly GCF_000517525.1. NCBI lineage: Eukaryota > Metazoa > Arthropoda > Merostomata > Xiphosura > Limulidae > Limulus > Limulus polyphemus. The sequence continues at coordinate 178,888 of NW_013667335.1, read as the reverse complement.
TCCTAAAATACAAAGTGTTATAACCATATTGGGCTAGGTTGAGTTTAACACTATGCGACTACCACCATCTTCCTAAAGACACATACCGTCATAACCACATCGGGCTAGGTAGTGTTTAACACTATGCGACTGCCACCATCTTCCTAAAATACAAAGTGTTATAACCACATTGGGCTAGGTTGAGTTTAACATTATGCGACTACCACCATCTTCCTAAAGACACATACCGTCATAACCACATCGGGCTAGGTAGTGTTTAACACTATGGAACTGTCACCATATTCCTGAAAAATGCACATGCAATTATAACTTCCATATGAACGAGATAGTAAAGCTTAAGACTGTGTGTTATTATGCAGTCAAAGAGTAAATTACATTTTAACTATTAAACGCACTAAAAATAACATGCACAAAAAAATTCTAAACAGTATACAAAGACCAGTAAAAGCGTAAAACATAGATATACGTGGTTACGATATGATCGTGCAAGTTATATATATATATATCTACAAAAATCGATAATTACAATCTTGCTCAACCATTTATGTATGCTACTACGGTGACATGTCATTGCAGATCCGAGATATACGTGGTTACGATATGATCGTGCAAGTTATATATATATATATATATATATCTACAAAAATCGATAATTACAATCTTGCTCAACCATTT
>NW_013667335.1:171679-177329 GCF_000517525.1 Limulus polyphemus | reverse complement strand
TTTTTCTTATGCGTAGTTATGTTGTTCATACAGTTCCCTATATTAGCGTGTTTGAAAATCAGACAAGTAATACCACTTCTTTTCTTATGCGTAGTTATGTTGTTCATACAGTTCCCTATATTAGCGTGTTTGAAAATCAGACAAGTAATACCACTTTTTTCTTATGCGTAGTTATGTTGTTCATACAGTTCCCGATATTAGCGTGTTTGAAAATCAGACAAGTAATACCACTTCTTTTCTTCTGTGTAATTATGTTGTTCATACAGTTCCCTACATTAGCGTGTTTGAAAATCAGACAATTAATACCACTTTTTTTCTTATGCGTAGTTATGTTGTTCATACAGTTCCCGATATTAGCGTGTTTGAAAATAAGACAAGTAATACCACTTCTTTTCTTCTGTGTAATTATGTTGTTCATACAGTTCCCGATATTAGTGTGTTTGAAAATCTGACAAGTAATACCACTTTTTTTCTTATGCGTAGAATATCGGGAACTGTATGAACAACATAAAGAGACAATGGTTATCTTCAAGAAAATCAGAAAACCTTTATCCTGCTCTGCACCTATATTTATTTAAGGTTATCATTTGTCTTGTAAATAATTCAAGCCTAATGAAACAGAAGAAGAAAATGAGTGCTAATGTTGAATGGTCTAACATTAAAGAACGTTAACGATGCTTTGTCGGAATAATACTTGTATACTTTCTTTTAAAGTAAAATCGTATGTTTTTTTTATATTTACAATTTTTAATCACGTTCATTATTTGCTCGATCAAAGTTGTATATTGATCTACAAGTTCGATTCACGTAGTATACGAATTTGTCAAACCCCACGAAAATGTTATATACATATCCTTCTTATTGATCTGCTCAAACTCAGCTCGCTGCACTCTGCTATCGATTCGATCAGCTAACGACCCGAGAAACGATTCTTGCACCATCTATTATTTTGTTATAGCAACTTTTGGAGTAAAATCTGCTCTCTACAGCTTGATATATCGATAAAAACGGCTCGAAATTTCGGCGATTTAATCAACAGTTTCAGAAATAAAACATTTCTGTCAAGATTTTTGTTAAGGTGTAGAAATAGGTTTTTAAACATTAGCATCACAAATAAGCATGATCGTATTGACTTTTGGTGACTTTTAATTATATTACCAAAGATATACAACATAAAAAAAGTTCAGTATTCGTTTTTCAAATTCAACTCATTAGAGATTAAAATATTAATTACTAAAGGAAAGTTTTTGCAAAAATTTAAACAGTAAAAATAAAATTTTATTACAAAAACTCGTCCTAAGTATGGCCACTTTTCTACACGAAAAATTTAAATACATTGTTAAAACTTCATATTTTACTTATTTAAGCTGATTCACGACTTTTAGAAAGTCACCTATTTCCCTCATATATATTATTCTGAAAAAAAATTAAAATAATTTTTAACAGAGAATTACTGTGGTTTTGATCCAGAAATCATATGTATATATCCAAGTTTCTTGTTTGATTTTTTGTATTACACCATTGGTCTACAAACAAGCAATAAATTGATTTGTTCAGAGAGCTATGAAAAACACTAAAGTACACCTAGTGGCTATTATGATCTCAAAATTCGAATTTTGAGCAGGAGATATATTAATATATTACTGCTTTTATTAAGCCTTAAAGTTTTGTGCAAGAGATGAAAGGTTAAATTATATCGGGCTAATCACATTTTTCAACCTCACGACTATAACGAATTTCCAACGACTTGCCACTACATTTTCTAATAGAAAACACTATCAAAGTATACATGAATCATATGCACCTTAAAACGTCTAAATAAAACGCAATTATTTAAACAATGATTCCCCCACCATTATGCAATAGGACATCCTACACTGCGTTGTATTCGCGCGTTTATTCATCCAACTAATAAGTCTTGCTCTTATTGGCTGTATTTATGTGTGGTTTGCTTATAGAAATAAAGGCGTGAGTTTAGTTCTAGATCTTTTCTTTTTCTGGGGGGGGGGGTCTTTGAATGAAAATTTGTACTAAGATATTTTGATAAAAGTATTAGATTAGACTTTGTACACCGTCACGTGAATTATTATTATTATTATTACATCTTTTTATATTACGAGAGTCTATAATAAAATGCTATAATTTTCAACTTTTACAGTGTTTTTTGTACATCACAAAAATCACGGTTTTTTATTGCAGTTAGGTTATTTAGACAGAATAACTGACGGTGGTGCCGCCTAGCAGCGCTTAAGGTTCACGTTCTCTTCTTCTCTCCAGCCACTTCTGATGTTGTTTGACACAACCTTTATAAACTCGGTTAGGTAGCCATTTGCAAGTGTTACTTTCGTGGTGATCTGGAATACAGACAGAGTGCAAGGCTTGGCAATCAATGTCACGTTCCCAGTCTCTCTGCCAAAGGCAGTATCTCACGTTTTCTGTCATTGGTCTTTGCAATATCATTCGCATATGCATAGGTGTTCTAACCTGCAAATAAGATAAAAAAAAGTAGGTTAAGCAATACTTATACCACGAAATTAATTACTAGCACTACCTTGCATGATTCAGTGTTAATATGAGAGAAATATTGACTTTTACATACAATAACGACAGAATCGGAACTACGTAATACATGAATAACAAAAATGTCTAGATTTTACAATAAACACCATTCAGAATTTATAAGCTTTCTCTATACAAACTGGAACCAACAGGAAGCCCTCCAGTGGTACAGCGGTATGTCTGCGGACTTACAACGCTAGAAATCGGGTTTCGGTACCCGTGGTGGGCAGAGCACAGATAGCTCATTGTGTAGCTTCAAAAACAAACAAAACAAATCAACAGGAAACTAACTGTTCTTAATTAACGAAATGTTTATATTAAACAGACTGCCACGAGGTAACTAAACCATTTAGATATGATTACTAATAAGTGTGTTATGCAGACGTACTGATAACGAGGTCAGCCTTAGATAAAATTAAAAGCTTGGAGCAATCTTATTTCATATTTAATATTCCACAAGCCAGAACTGAAAATTATAGTACAAGTTTGTTATGTAGAAAGGTATTCAATTAGGCTTACCATAGTACATCCACAGCCATGCTGATACAGTTTCCGAAACCCTTTTTTCTGTTTTCTGGTTAGTGTAGTCCACTCTTTGACAAAATGGCACAGAGAAGTCCATGGTTTTTCTCCAATTAAACTTCCTAAGGACCACAGTAAGTTTAACGAAGGTTAGCTTTGTAACGTGCAACAACATTAGTTTTAAAATTATGGCCTTAAAAGTAACAATCAAAAATATACCTGTTACGTGGCATACATCTTATCCGACTTAGAGACAATAAATAAATGCCTTTGACTATGGTTGCGTATTAGATTTTGGCATCTTCTAAATATAAAAGATGGACTTCTTGAACGAGAAAATTTAGAACTTTACGGGCGTTATCTGTTGAAAAAATGTGAATGTAATGAAATGATTATCCCAGCTGTAGATTCAATAATGTGTGGTAAAATCCATTATTGGAGAAAACATGCATGACACATAAATAAAACCATGTTGTTGTTTGTTTTTACATAGCTTTCCTATATATAACTTTTCTGTTTCAGTCATGTAAGTTCAAACTTCAGAAATGCATACGTGTAAAATTCATATTCATGTTTACAAATTAGTTGATATTCAAATCAGGAGAACCGAGAGACTATAAATATAGTTGCTTCAGAATTTAAGTAAACTATGATCAGCGAACTGCAATAATAAATGCTGAGGATTCACGATATACATAGAATGTGCAACAACAAATATAAATCAAAACGATGCCAGTCACAACTTTCAGAAGGAGTTTATATTTGCAAGTTCACAAGATGACAGAATAATTCACTGTTCATTTAACTGAAATATGAACAGTTAAATTATTGCCAGTGATTAATTTCATTCGAATGTGATCAGTCGAAATCAGTACCTATTTATCTGTAATTTTCCCGAAAGAGGGCCGAAGGCTGTCTGAAGGGTCACCTGTTTTAACCACTCGCACCACTTTTCAGCACTGTGTTGTCAGTCAGTCAGTAGACACTAAAATGACGTCACATAAGAGACGCTTTATGTTGCAATTTGTACTGTCGTGATATTAGCAAAGCGTGCGCATGACATGAATCACGAGAAGAATTGTGCACTCTGTAGACTACAACACAGCATGATATATTAACTTCAAAAGCGAGATATAAAAAAAAATATATTTGTTACTTTTAATTTTGGTTTTATTTAATTTTGAAACAGAACACTTTTGGGACCCTGCAGAAGTAAATCTAGTTTAAAATATTGTATTTCAGGGGTTTTAAAACTCCTGTAATTATTTATGGTGAATGTTAGATTATTTAATGATCATTACGCCATTTAAAGTAGTTTCATATAGACGTTGTAAACTTGAACAGAATTAATCCTAGTCAGATACTTCTAGATCGTAGTGCCTTTTCTATTTCTACTTAAACATAAAAATAATAATCACCATATTTCGGGCGAATCACGCTTTAAGAATGTGATCAAAGAAAATTTACCGGTCAGTGTCACGAATGTTTGGTACAATACAATGCTTAAATCTGTTTAAATAACTCCATTAACTTGTGCATTTTTCTAAAGCTAAATATCTTAAAGGGGCAATTTGACATTCAGTTCGCTTCGTTTCGGTCTTCATCGGGATTTATGTCATGCAGATGCGGGAGGGTCAGGTACCAAGTAGACCTCTTCCTCCCTTCTGAACTGTTGTTGTTTGTTGAAAAGTATATTGTGGTTTTTGGAAAGCTGGTTTGGATGTATATCAGCTACTGTTGCTACGTGTGTGCGTACTTGAGTATGGAAGCACATTATGTTAACATAATAATAAATAGGAAAACAACGATTTATAAGCATAATGAACATACATGTTTCTGCGAACACTGGCCTCTCTTCTTCAGGTAATAAATTTACTTATTAATACACACATAGCGTGTTACATAAGATGCAAATCGTTCTAATGTTAAACATGTTTCCAAATTTACCATGAAATTTCTGATCTTATTCAGGATTATATTTCTATACTGTAAGTTATAAATAAAACGGATTAGTTCACTCAAACACCTATAGATGGCAGTACTTACCTGCGATAAGATATCGGGTCGGCTTGAGAGAAATGGAACAGAGAGAACTATTTGGATAAGTTCGAATAAATCCATGACTCAACGCTTGCCGTGCTTTGTCCGTCATCTAAAAAAGGAAAAAATACATTTATTTTACTAATAGTGCGAGTGAAAAAACAAAAGCCATAGCTAATATCGATCTTTACTTTTAGCTTAAATAACAAGTTGAAAAAACAAAAATCACTAAGCTTAAAGTGATACTGACCTACGCTAGCACAGGGAGGTCGTTCAGTTTTCACCATTTCGTATAAAATGTACACTGGGGAAAGCGGGGAAGAAGCTTGTATATACTTTTCAAAAAATGCCAAAGACTTCATTCGCCAGCAATAAATAACCTGTGAAAGTACTGATGAGCAGAAAGTTTGGTAAATTTATTGAAGTTGTACCCTTTTTTTTTAGCGGCGACATAGAACGGCTGTTGTTTTTTGTTGTTGTTGTTGTTGTTTTGTGTGTGTGTGTGTGTGTGTGTGTGTGTGTGTTGTTG
>NW_013667335.1:163151-171139 GCF_000517525.1 Limulus polyphemus | reverse complement strand
TTTGTGTGTGTGTGTGTGTGTGTGTGTGTGTGTGTTGTTGTTGCTTTTTTACAAATACAAACTTTTAGCTCATAGATCCATCATCTCACGACCGATTTGAGATATAATTACAGTTTAAGACTCAGGCGGTCAAACCCTTTCGATTGGTGTATTTGACCACGTCCAAGGTCTCATAGATTTATTTACTGTAATACTGCCTAAAAGCATTTCAGTTTGAGGGTAGGCTGACAGAGATCCTGATGAGTAATAAAATTGAATCGGGTATACGCGCGCCCCACACTTGGTATTGCTGGCGCACAAAAATATAGCTAATAAAAAGGGAAACAAAAGCCTCATAGATAAATTTACTCTAATCCTGCCTAAAAGAATTTCAAGTGCCGCGGATATTGAGGATTCCCTCTTGTTCTGTTTCTCAGTGCTCTATTTTTGAAATAACCAACGTCCGAGAGGATCTCTTAAAAAGAAAAAAAAAGAGAGATAGAAAACTTTGCCATTTTCTTCGTACGCTTCGTGAAAGGGGGGAGGAAGTCACGATAAAGAGCATGCTTTGTATGTTCCTGAAATATCTGTACATCATCTATAGTCTGCTGATATACGAGTAAAACCATATATGCCTAAGTAACACTTTGGTGGTAATAATTAATATAAAGTTACGTAATTAACATACAACCACTAGGTGGCAGTATATCCTGGAGATGCATTTCTGTATATTTTAAGTGTATTAACAAATTATTTACAGTGGGTAAATGTAATTTTTGATAATTTTTAACCTGTCTTAACACGAATATTATATTAATAGCTGTACACTTGTATTTTATACACAATTGAATATTTAAATATTTCCTGGCCAGTTATGTAACGCAGAGATTTATAAGCTTGAAGTTGAATCGATTGCTGAAAAGTTGTTGTTGTCTCTCGAAATTTGTAGTGCATACTGGAGGGATTTACATATTTGGATAAAAAGTTTAGGAAAAAACGATCTTTATACTCCAGATATATATATATGAGAATGTTTTATAAATTTTAACCAACGTTTCGCTTTTGCGGCTTCATCAGGGTTAATATACATAATTATTTGATATTAGAATGGTAATATCAAATATCAAACAGTTGTGTATATTAACCCTGATGAAGCCGCAAAGGCAAAACGTTGGTTAAAGTTTTAAAAAATTATTTTATATATATCTGGAATATAAAGGTTGTTTTTTTTAAAACCTGAAGTTGGGTCCTTTTTACTCCAAATAGAAGAGTATTTTTTCAAAATAAATTTACCAAGACTGCTACTTAGAAACAATTTTCTTACCTTAAGGGAATATTTGTTGAGGCTAGCCCGTTAAAATTATGGTCTAATATAATAACATTGTTATAAAAGTTTATAATAGAAATCCCCCCCACACACACATTCATAAGTTACTACACTTTTATAAACAAACAATCGCGTAAATATTATGCAAGTGTTACATCAGCAAATATAATTTTAATAAAACAAAAACTAACAACTTCGTTTCTAAAATAACACTTTTTGTCAGCTAATCCCTGCGAAACCGGTTACTGGTAGCTAATTCCTGCGAAACCCGTTATTGGTAGCTAATTCCTGCGAAACCCGTTATTGGTAGCCAGTCCCTGCGAAACTGTTACTGGTAGCCAATCCCTGCGAAACTGTTACTGGTAGCCAATCCCTGCGAAACCCGTTACTGGTAGTTAATCCCTACGAAACCCGTTACTGGTAGTTAATCCCTGCGAAACCCGTTACTGGTAGTTAATCCCTGCGAAACCCGTTATTGGTAGCCAGTCCCTACGAAACCCGTTACTGGTAGCCAGTCCCTACGAAACCTGTTATTATAGTATATGTTTTTGTATCATACCTTAAATTCCTTTTTTACTCGAATCTCGTAATATTTGTTTCTCCCGTAGTCACCTTTTTCCAGGACCTTTCACCTTCATTAACGCCACTGTTTGAAAAAAAAAAACCGATGTTATAGAAATGATATATATATATATATATATATATAATAGATGGAACTAAACACCACAATATACTGTGTAAGGTTTACAGATCAGAGTAACTACGTTATTTTTAAAAGGATAGTTTTCTTGCTGTCGTATGGTAGTTAGACTGTAAGGTAAAATCACAACATATTGTTTTGTTTTTTTCGGTGATGTTTCTTTATAAGCTATGAATAGTATGGTCATTTTTATCACCGAATTTATGCAGAGAAGCCACTTTCTGCATTTAACAATGAGTTCTTAGTGGAAGGTTAAACATAAAACTAGTACGAAATATTTCACTGTATCTTAAAAAATATAACTAAATAAACGAGGAAATTGTTTAATTATCAAACTAATGACAACATTCTATACGAATCGTAAATCTCATTTTATTTCTTTCCAAAATTCGTAAGTATATTTTTCGTCATTAGAACAGCTGGGGCGAACTAGCATTCCATCCACCATCACGCCTTCCACAAAAATAACTACTTTCAGGGTTTATACTATATAAGGTTACCCAACACAGAGATTAAATACCAAAATTCAAACCCTCGAAAACTACTCTTCGAGAGGATAACAGTGCAGATAGGGGTATCAAAAATGAAGTTTCCTCAAAAAAATAGCGGGTGGAAGGCTTTCACCCCCATACACGCTCGAGCCTAACACTAACTACTTCAAAATATAATTCACAGATCACGTCTCTTTTAACTGACCATCTGTTTGATTGTCGTACTGTTTAATTATAAACTTGCCCCCCAGTGGCACAGCGGTATGTCTGCGGACTTACGTCGCTAAAAACCGGGTTTCGATACCCATGGGGGGGGGGGCAGAGCAGAGATAGCCCATTGTGTAGCTTTATGCTTAACTTAAAACAAACAAAATTATAATCTAAGCCCTGTTTAAAATCACATGTTCTTAAAACACACTACTTACAATAAACGTGGCATAAAAAAACGGGTTGGAATCGACAGATTTTGAAACGTGTCAAATAAATATGGTTCCAGTTTAAACCATATTTTTACTAAACTATTTATGTAACAAATTGCTTGTGGGTCCTTTAATTTGTTTATCAAAGGATTCCTGATAATGTAAGAGTCACACACACAAAAAACAACAACAACAACGAAAAAAAAACAATATTGTAGCTGATCCCACTAATTATTGCTGGACTCCTTAGGTATTTAAATAATAAAAAGAGTACTTTCACAGGAGTTTCTAGCCAGTATTTACACTGAGCTGGTTATTTTAAAAGGCAAAAATATAAAATTACTCAACAGGAAACAATCAGGAAGTGAAAGATATAAAAAGTGAGTAATTTGAGAGATAATGAGTGAAAACGCTCAATTATAATCCCTAGCTTTACGAATCGAAACCGGGCAGATGACGAAACTGTGAATTAATAACAAGAAGTATAGTATTTCATGACATACTTTCTAACAAAGCTGTCAAAATAACATTCCAGTATCAAGAGTGGTATCATTTAATCAAGAGATTTATTTAACATTTCAGTGTTATCTACTCAATCTTGTATTTCAAACACTCGCAGTTCGGAAGAGGGGAGGGAAAAAGAAAAAGAAGAGAGGAGTGAATACTTGTGTAATATTGGAGTGAATACTTGTGTATTAATGTAAGCGAATATTTAACAGTTTTCTTGTTGCCCATTAATGAAGATTAGAATTATCTGCTGTTAGAGGGCGTTTGAAAGTCATGCGTATAATAGTAGCTCCCTTGGATTCTCAAGGATACACGAAGTACGACGTAGCATGATCTTAGACGTTCTAGACTAGCCAGTGTTTACATTGTAAGCAGGCCGTTTTTAGGTTTTAACTTTCAACTTAAGTGTATGCTGCATTAAGTTTCAACCTTCTCGGGATATATACATTTTACGTGTGTACCAGCCAAAGCCTTTTCACATTTAATTACATTTAAGAATTAAAAGAAGAAGAAAACAGGCATGAGGAACAGGACGCTATTTGGAGTAACTTATCCCATCTGCTCTTAGTTACGGAAACGTGCACGTGGAGATTTTAAATATACGAAAAAAACTGCTACACTATTCAGTTCGGTTACAGCGAATATGAAGACTCTGAGATATCAAATATAATAAAAACTGTTACACTGTTTGATTCAGTTACCGTGAATACGAATATTTTAAATATAAACATCTACATTATTTGATCCAGTTACCGTGAATACGAATACTTTAAATATAAACATCTACATTATTTGATTCAGTTACCGTGAATACGAAGACTTTAAATATAAACTTCTACATTATTTGATTCAGTTACCGTGAATACGAAGACTTTAAATATAAACTTCTACATTATTTGATTCAGTTACCGTGAATACGAAGGTGTGAAATATACTAAAAACTTTTACATTATTTGATTCTTATAAATACCACTTATTTACCAAAAAAGCAGTAATAGCACATCAGCAAAATAGTGCAAAAATAATTAAAGCATATTTAAAAGTATTCGTATCCACGGTAACTGAATCAAATAATGTAGATGTTTATATTTAAAGTATTCGTATTCACGGTAACTGAATCAAATAATGTAGAAGTTTATATTTAAAGTATTCGTATTCACGGTAACTGAATCAAATAATGTAGATGTTGTGCTCCAAAACAAACCCAAACTTCCTATTGCTTATGCTTCTTTACACCTAGTGGAGACTAGATGTACTACTTCCTGTGAATTTAATCATCTATAAGATGTGAACTTTGAGTGTCAACTTGAACAGACTTGTAACCGAATTTGTTGATTGTTCAAATACTTGTTAGGTTATTATTTTAAAACGTAACCTTATATTACAGCAGGTTGGTTTTGCTACAAAACGTGCAGTGTTAAAAACTATAATTTGCAATCAAGATCTATACACATTTCTATCTAGTTATCCTTGTACAGCTTCAAGTTTGTGTATTTCTAGGCCAAAACAACTATCAGTTATATCCTTATTTACTCGGAGATATATATATATCGCTTCCGACCTAAAATCGGTTTCTGCTTGCAATCGCCGAACCGGTAGCAAGTCAAAATGACACGGTTTTGTCCACAAACGTAATAGTTTATAGGTCTGACGTCATTCGTGGTTCAACTGACGACACTGCCGGCTATGATTACCAATCAGTAGCAAAAAAGCATGTGAACATACCATATTAACTCACTGGCTTCAGTCGGAAATTGTATTACGAAAATTATGAGCTAATAATTGTGGTAAGAGCTGGCAAGTATCTATTTCTAGCAAGTTCGATGGTAGTTCTGGTTAGAATGGTTATCGTGCATCAGGATTGTAGGTGTAACTATATTAAAATACACAATATCCTCACATATACAACAATTGTTAATAGTATAATCAGTTTATCACTACTGATAAACTGATTATACTATTAACAATTGTTGTATATGTGTGAGGATATTGTGTATTTTAATAAAACTCCCCTAGCTATGACAGTAGTGTAGTGATAAACTGATTATACTATTAACAATTGTTGTATATGTGTGAGGATATTGTTGTATTTTAATAAAACTCCCCTAGCTATGACAGTAGTCTACACTACTGTCATAGCTAGGGGAATTTTATTAAAATACACAATATCCTCACACATATACAACAATTGTTAATAGTATAATCAGTTTATCACTACATTACTGTCATAGCTAGGGGAGTTTTATTCTACGTAAGCCATATCTAACATACGAGATAAATATACAAAATTATATTCATTATGTGTGTGTGTGTGTGTGTGAAACGAATTGGCTTGTTTCGAATTTTGCGCAAAGCTACACGAGAGGTAACTAACTGAGTTAGCCGTCACAAATTTAGCAGTGATAGACTGTAGGGTGGATTAATACTATCGTATATCTAGCGTCTATGAACCCGGCCTCTGCTTTTCAGTTACTGATCTAATTTACGAATGTATACACGAGACCACGGGAAGGTCGCACGTGGTAAATGATTCTGAGAATCATGTGCAGGTAGGGCCATTTGGCCCAGGCCACCTGGGCCTCAAATTTATATACTTGTTATATTTTTGCATTTGTTAATTTTCGCGACTTGTTTTTATGTGCCTCCCAAAATGTGACACACGCTCTCAGCTTAGAGAGCTTGTGTCACAATTTGTGACACAAGCTTGTGTTGCAAATTAAATATGAACATTATGTTTTACTTTTATTTTGGGCTAATGATTGTCTTATTTTGTTTTCGTGTGGCATCATTTTTACCAAAATGTGACACAAGCTCTCAGCTTAGAGCTGCAAATTAAATATTAAGATTATGTTTTACTTTTATTTTGGGCTAATGATTGTCTTATTTCGTTTTCGTGTGGCATCATTTTTACCAAAAAAACAAGACCGCCACTTTCAAAACAGGTTTTAGTAGGTTGACCGGGAGGCTTTGTTTATTTGTTTTACAGTAAAGCCACATTGGGCTACGTTTCGTGTCCAACGCACCAAATCGAACACCGGATTTTAGCGTTGTAAGTCCGCAAAGTTACCGCTGTCCCGCCGGTGGATTCACTGGAAGGCCTGTAATTGATAAAGTTTCTTCGTTTCCCCAAAACCGAAGTTAGTGCTAGTTTTTCCTCAACAACAACATATTATCAGCTGTTCCCCCCCCCCCTCAAACACCTCTGTAAACACACTCTCAAATTTTTACTCTCAAATCAATAGTTAACGTCGTTTCTGTACTTAAATAACATAACGATCGTACTGCCTTTATTCAAAACACTGAAAAATAACTACCATAGCAACAAATTGGACAAGCCTCGAAATTATCGCAAAACCAACATGCTAGATATACACAATACTGTAAAGTCCATAAGGATGGATACATACTACAACTTTATATATATATATATATATATAACATGGAAAGCAACAGATGTAAAAATGGGTGTTTGAGAGTAGGTATGTTTATTATACAAGTGACTTATTTTTCTTAATTGGTAGTTAATTTCCTTTGTATCGTAACTTTCAAGAAATCTCCACAATATTATGTGTTTTTACACAAGAACGTTCTTAGCAATAAACTAGGCAAAACGGAAATTAGGAAAATTGTGTCAAATAGGTTTTGGTACACCGAAGTACGGACGCGTTTGTTTCGTTGAAAAAAACGCGAAGTTCGAATATACCGCGTTTAGAATATTTATAAAGTCGGTATTTCATACTTATACAGATAAACTGGAAATATTACAAACACTTGTCCTGGCAACAAGGTATGTTACCGCGGGAACGTTACAATACTTAACTGACTGGAGAATGAAATAACGATAAACTAAACCAGAAGTGACGAATTTTCTACAATTAAGATGACGTTACCGTGAATATTACGTGATGTGTTTTCTATATACAAGATTACGTTACCGTGAATTTTACGTGGTGTCCTTTGTCTGGCTAATGTTATGTTACGGTAAATATCTCACAACGTTCCTTATATGGTCTAGACTACGTGTCGTTCCTTATATGGTCAAGATTATGTCAAGACTATTTCATGCATCTTTTCTTAGATTTCAAAAACTAGGTTACCTCTAAGGCTGGTAACACAGGGAGATTAATAGATCGAGTTTCTCTCCTCATATTGACGTTCTCTGGTCGCTGAAACTTATAATCACAACATTCCAAACTTCCTAAGTACTATCTTCAATCCTGCTGTTCTATTCTTCTCTGACATCGATATATTTACTTTCTGGTTAACTTGTAGAATAACAAAAATGTGCTACTATAAAGAAATTATATCCCTTGTTGATTAAATGTTGATCTCCCTGGTACTGGTAGTATACAAAACATGCGTTTTTACATTCATTTGACGCTTAGAATCTTCAAGGTTGCTCTACGCGAATCTGGTAGTATACAAAACATGCGTTTTTACATTCATTTGACGCTTAGAATCTTCAAGGTTGCTCTACGCGAATCTGGTAGTATACAAAACATGCGTTTTTACATTCATTAGACGCTTAGAATCTTCAAGGTTGCTCTACGCAAATCTGGTAGTAT
>NW_013667335.1:160240-162316 GCF_000517525.1 Limulus polyphemus | reverse complement strand
TAGCCCAAGAGTTGGCGGTGATGACTAGCTGCCTTCCCTCTAGTCTTACACTGCTAAATTAGGGACGGCTAGCGCAGATAGCCCTCGTGTAGCTTTGCGCAAAATTCAAAACAAACAAACAATTTCACTAACTTATTTATCATGTCAAACTTAAAGCTCAAAGTACTTGCAGTTTTGTGGAAATCAACATTAAAGGCAAGATGAAAAGAAAGGATAAATGGTGAAGAAAACGAGCACTAAGGCAAAATGAACGGATCATCAACGATAGAGTGAATATTTTTTCTGTAATCATCCCCCCCCTTTTCTCTCGGAGGAGTAAATAATAATAATAAAGAGCATAGTTCTTATGTAACCCAAATGACAGCTGAGGGAATCGGTTTTATTTGATAAATTTTGAAGAAAAAAAAACATACTTATTTGACCAACGTAGATAAAAATATCTTCGTTTTGATTAAAACGAGTTACATAATAAAAGAGAAACTAGTTTATTTAAATGCTAATACGAGTTGTTGTTTTTTTTATTCATCTTGTACATAAATATATATTATTGGTAGTTTGTGCCCTTAATTTGATTCCCAGGAGTGTAGTTTTAATGGAAAGCTTGATTTATGTTGATTAAAAATCACGGAAAGTTTTCCGCCTCGAGAAAAAATATGCTATCAATTTGCCGTTGAAAGTGCACGAATCACATAATTTAGCGAAACACACCAGGTAACTCCAAAACACCCTACTGGGAACCCCAATATGATTAAAATTGTAATTTTCAAGGGGTACTTTTTAAATTTAGCTGTGGCTTGTTTGAAATGTAACCGTAGAACAATATTTTATCATTTAGATAAACTATCAGCAGCGATAAATATTCTATTTAATTTTAAAAGCAGAGAAACGTTAGAGAAAGTGTGATTGACAATAATGAAATTTGAACTGATATAAACGATTGTAAGTAAATACGCGTTAGTTTTGGTTCCTCCTCAGCTTTTGTCTCTCAGAAATTACACTGTCGACGAAAACGGGTAGGGGGGGTTATGCTAGCAATATCACAACATGGCATCCGTACGTTTGTATGGTAATTAGATACCTAGCTGTCAGAAGATAAAATATTTGGGTGCGTTAACAAATCTTCTTTACTAGCCTGCGGTACTGAAGCGATGTTTTTTTACTTGATGAAAAATGTTCATGGATCTTATTAACACAAGGATATTTTATACTATTTGGTATTTTTATTTTTGCATACTTTCTACAGTACTTTAGTGTTTTTTTTCAGTAGTTCGCCGTGTTTTTTACTACTCGAATTTTTATCCGTATTTATTTTGTTCACTATACTAAACTTACTTTTATCTGTTTACACAGGCCTGCGACGGTTTTATTGTCTTGAAATTTTTACATGTTCTACAGTAATTCCTGTACGCCGAATCCGAAAATGATATCCATTTTTCTTCATCAAGTACAGATTTCTCACAAAACGTCATAACGCAATACATAAAAGAAAGTTCTGAGACTAAATGACGTACATTTTACAAAAAAAAATCACGATGAATGAGGACGCATATTCGCTTGACATCAATGTTCTTCCCATTTCTTCAGTTTATTTGTATTTTTTTTAACAAATGTAATAATAAAAAATGTTCATTGTGGTAAACGAAATAATAATTTAATCCAAGTACGAGTTTTTCCTTCTTCCCGATTTGTAAAAAAAAAATATTTACGTGATAGAAAAAAATGAATATTATTTTCGAAATACTGCGTAGCTGAATTATGGAAAATCCGTTAATAAAACCAAAACAACTTTTATAAAGTTTAAATTCGCGGGCCTGTGTTATTGTAGACTGAAAGTTGTTTAACAGCAAGGATCGGAAGATAAACGGTAATAGTGCCACCCCAGCATTCACGACTGAAAGTTGTTTAACAGCAAGGATCGGAAGATAAACGGTAATAGTGCCACCCCAGCATTCACGACTGAAAGTTATTTAACAGCAAGGATCGGAAGATAAACGGTAATAGTGCCACCCCAGCATTCACGACTGAAAGTTATTTAACAGCAAGGATCGGAAGATAAACGGTAATAGTGCCACCCCA
>NW_013667335.1:153641-159452 GCF_000517525.1 Limulus polyphemus | reverse complement strand
AAAACGTACGTTTTTTACAAAATTTTGTCTAGTTTCTGTAAAGAGAGAGATGTTTTATTGTTGTAACGGATAGTTATTTCTGAATTACTTTTCAGCCTCGTGAAGCATATTAGCTGGACCTTAGTTCCTTGTTTGTCTGTTTTGAATTTCGCGCAAAGCTACACGAGGGCTATCTGCGCTAGCCGTCCCTAATTTAGCAGTGTAAGACTAGAGGGAAGGCAGCTAGTCATCACCGCCAACTCTTGGGCTACTCTTTTACCAACGAATAGTGAGATTGACCGTCACATTATAACGCCCCCACGGCTGAAAGGGCGAGAGATTGCGAGTCGAGTGCTCTAACCACCTGGCCATGCTGGGCCAGTTAGTGAAATACTTACATGCATAGAATTCCCTAATGGAATAAGTATGCTTAGAAACGCTTTCGATTTAAAGAAAATGTACACAACTAGAGAAACGTACCATACCTAAACTGAAATATTTCTTGAATCCAAGGAAAAATGTAAAGTGAGAAAAAAGTCTAATTAAAAATGATAACGTTTCTTTCAACAAGAACAAAAATACAGCTAAATAATACATATGATATTTACGTCATATAAATTCCTCCCCACTTGGTATCATCACTAATGCCATTTTAGTGCGTTATTTTGACAAGATGTTAATTTCCTTATCGTCAGTAATTCGTTTTGGCTTAAAACAACATTTTATACATTCAAAAACCAAACAATTATTTGACGTATTAATTCAGAATTAATAAACCCAATACTTTGTTTAAAACAAAATTGAATTTAGTGCTGGCCTAAATATGTATTTTTTTATGTGCTCGCCTATTTATACTGTGTTTAATAATAATTCACAGAATTATTTGAGAAATATAATATCTGTTTGTTTATTCACCTAGATAATTGCAATAACATTGTCATCGCATTCTCGATGGGGGGGGGGGGAGTACCGTCACACTTTAAACGCAGAAAATATTCTGTAAATTCAAATGTATAGCATCAATATAATTACATGCAAGCCTAAATTATTACTAGCTTTATATTGCGAGCTTGTTTTGAGACGTAGAATTAGACCAGCTTAAGTGGTACTTAACAGACTTAATGGGTTAACACTAAATGAACTTCGAGAGTAGGGGTATTATGCTAGTTACCGTGAGACAGACACTTTCTGTCCACTTATGAACAGGCGGAAATAAAGTCTAAACAACAGCAGTTGCCTTATGACTCATGTGTTGAAACCGAACAACAACAACACCCCAGCAATGAAGCAACTCCTTGTTATACGAGATCGTGTTCATTAAAAAATGTTATACGCATGTTAGTGTGCTACATGAGACAAATAACAGTAACGAAGGAATAATAACACTGACAAGTTGAAATTGGTGCTCGTTAATAATGACACTGTTAAAAATGACACCAGTAATGAGGAAAGTTAAAAAAAATTACTAGGTAAACTTCTTATACATACAGTTTAGCTTTTTTGATTTGGGAAAAAGTTATGTTATTGTTTGTCTTCTTCACCCCTCTCTTTTCACTACTAGTGCCACCTATTTTCTTTAACTTGCTTACACGAGATTCACAAATCATAACGTTATTTCAGACTTCATGTTAGGTTTGTACGATCCTACTGTACGCTAGACGAGTTTGTCAATTATAGTTTATACCTTAGGCCTAGAGTAAGTTTCCTCACGAAAGTTCCCGTTGCAGGAACATTGGCGATTCTAATATCACATTAAAAAACAACACCATAATGAACCGATTCAACAATCTTTAAGTTCTTTTAGGACTAGCAGAAAGCTATTAAAAGTGTGAATTAGACTGAAATCACACAGTTTTTATAGTGTTAAGCTCGACGCAGCAAATTACCAACTAGTCTTTCACAAGTCTTCTAATAAAACTTTTAACGATTCACATGATCCTAGTTGGTATTTCGGCACGACGTTTCTTTATTTCCACATCGTCGTTCTTTGAAACTTTCGACTTTTCACCACACGGTGGCGTTTTAGTGGTGTTTGTTCGTAGTTAAGCATAAAGCTACACAATGGGCTATCTGTGCTCTGCCCACCACGGGTATCGAACCCCGGTTTCATGGTGTAAGTCCGCAGAATTACCGCTGTGCCACTTGGGTGGGGGGGGGCTTTTACTGTTGTTAGTTCAATACTTGCGCCAGCGTTTTCAATCCTCTCAAACATACAACTTATCTACTTTTGTTGTATTCATTTATATTTATTACTATTAGAGCACCTTCTATGCATCACTCTCTCTCTCTACATGTTTACTAATTCATCAAATTATCCATTTTCTGTGTATTTATTTGTCCCTCAACTTGCAACATCTGTTTGGCTTCCTAACGACAACCACCTATCAGCCAGTCTCTCAGTTTGTTTGAGTATAGTTGTAAAGTAAAAATAGTAAACTGATATTTTTTAACGCAGCGTTGCACTAAAAAGGAGATCTTATGACCTCACAGACTGATTAATTAATTTTTATCTAAAAATATTTTTTATGAACTTAAAAGTTTAATGAGTCACCTTCTGCGACAGTTAAAATACTTTTGAGTTGCAATAAAATTACAATATTGATAACATATTAATAATTAAAACATTTATATTATTTAATATTTGAAACCTGAACCTTCCAAGCAGACATAAAGGTTAACATGTTAAAAGTGATTAAACTAAGTAATTATCCACAATGTTTTAGTAAATTTACGGGTTGCAATACGTAATGGAAGGGCTTGGCATGGCCAGGTGGTTAAGGCGCTTGACTCGCAATCTGAGGATTGCGGGTTCGAATCCCCGTCCCACCAAACATGCTCACCCTTTCAGCCGTGAGGCGTTATAATGTTGCGGTCATTCCCACTATTCGTTGGTAAAAGAGTAGCCCAAGAGTTGGCGATGGGTGGTGATGACTAGCTGCCTTCCCTCTAGTCTTTCACTGCTAAATTAGGGACGGCTAGCGCAGATAGCCCTCATGTAACTTTGCGCGAAATTCAAAACAAACCAAACGTAAAGGAAGGCTGATCCGAACACACTTTTTTTTTTTATATATACATATGTATAAAACATCATTCAGAAGTGAAACATCTTACCGAAATCTGACGTGCAGAAATGTTCTTGAGGATGGGACTCCATGCATGAACATCCCTCACAAATACTCCGAGCAAGAAGCAGTGATGAAACTCCAACCAACAACCAAACGTAAGAATATCTGGTCACCATGGCAACTGTTGATCCGTTCCCTTGCTATCGTTTCAGAAAGAACATGAAAAGTTAACTTTTAGAAAAGCAAATGAGTGAAACGAGAACATTAAATACAATTAAATGAACAACTTATTTTGCCAAAAATAAGGAGTAAGTACGTGAAAATATTCCCCAATACTAACTAACTTTACTTGAAGAAGGGCAGTAAAACGAAACACCAACTATTGAAAACAGTTTACTGGCAGTATTTTAACACTTATCTTGTTACTGTTGTTTAACACTTTAACTACAAACATTTCACAGTCGGTACTCTCGTCCACTAATCAAAGTTACTTTAGTTGAACTGCTGGCCACAAAAGCACCAATTCAAATAATCGATATAACTATTTATTTCTGGTCCTGGAAAAAAAAATGGCACCGGTGAAAATGGCATTAGTAATAATTTAACTTCGAAAAAAATAGCACACTAAAAACGGCATCGTTTCTGCGCCCCACCCTCAAAAAACAAAATACTGTGCTTTTTCCATGGGTCGTATTGTTTAATAACGCCATTAATAGCGATGTTATTTTGCGTCCCCCCCCCCCTCCTACGTATTATTTACTGGTGTTATTTTTTTTTACCCAGTGATTGAATTAACCTATAACATCAGGGGTACACGTGTTACCCTTTCTTAGAAACTTTAATGATTCTCCCAGATCATCACAGTCCACAAACAGCAAGAAATTTCAAAAATATTTTTAAAAAGTGAGTCATCCAGGCAATGGGTTTCTAAGAATAAAGAAACTTGATCTTTCGAGGAGTGCTTAACTCTCGGAGAGGTACGCAACATAGGAAAAAATTATATTAATTATTAATTAAAAATTAAAAAAAATACTAGCTAGAGTAGGATAGTAATATTTTTACGATTCGTACTAAACTAAATTATAAAAACAGTTTTGAAAAGTATCGCAGAGGGGTGAGTGGGAGCTTACCGTGCGTGTTCTCACTAAGTAGTGGCATAAAATCTTCCAAAATTCACGAAGGCTTTCAATTTAAATTAAAAGAAAAAAAAATCCTTTCGGTTAAGAGCCGTGAAACCGTAATGACAGTCAGTAAACAGTCTGCCAACCCTCGTTAAGAACACAGTTGAAAACCTTTACAAGCTGACACCAGAGGTCAGATTTCTATACATCACAATCTCAGCACCTCGAGTCTCTACACCAGGTGTAGCGATAAGGGCGTCAAGCGGGGTTGGTTAATATGAGACGCCCAGGTGTTGATAGTTAAAAGCCATCAATATCTCCAGCTGGAGACGAAATGGATGCGATATTAACCTTACCCCTGATACTCCCCATCGGTCTTTGTGCTCTTTAGAATAGAAATCGTTAGCATAGCGACAAAAAGGTACTTCAAAAATAATAGAAAAACTAGTTTATTATGGCCTCCCAAAGTCACGACACAACAGTTCATTTGAAAGCCAAAATCTTATGGTGGTTTTGTTACAACTCTGTTTCTTCAAAAAATAAATTAAAGCTAGCCCCACTCTCGGTAATCACCAATGTTGTAAGCAGGTGGTTCCTAATTTTAAAGTTATAAAATTACAAAAAAATCAAAATACTTGATTTGCCCATGCGTGTGTGCTGCTTTATAATTTACTCTGAGTTCTTAAAAGCAGGTCCTGCTAACGCCAGCCAGACTAGACTGTAGTGAAGAGGTATTAATCCGAGTTCTTAAAAGCAGGTCCTGCTAAGGCCAGCCAGACTAGACTGTAGTGAAGAGGTATTAATCCGAGTTCTTAAAAGCAGGTCCTGCTAAGACCAGCCAGACTAGACTGTAGTGAAGAGGTATTAATCCGAGTTCTTAAAAGCAGGTCCTGCTAAGGCCAGCCAGACTAGACTGCAGTGAAGAGGTATTTATATGCAGATTGAAAAGTTTTGCTGAAAAATCAAACGATCACACAAATAAACGTTTCACAGTGTAGAAATATTCTTTCACACCATATACATGCCACGCCTTTTTATTTAAAAAAAATCGATACGGGTGTAGTAACGAGTTGTACACGTGTACACAGAATCCGCAAAAAAATAGATACGTACTTACAAGTTGCTATTTCACAAACCTGTGCACACGTCACAGTCGAAAGATATGTAGTTTGATAAGCATCACAAAACGTGCATTTGTAGTTTCGAACATACGGTTTTCCTATGCAGCCCACTCCCTCCCTCCCCCTGCTGTGTTATAATATAAATACGATTTTAACCCTTTTCTACTACACAAAGTACTTTCAATTAATTCTTGCGTTAGATACACGCGCAGTTCAAATGCAGCTGTGCTGGCTCGTGATATTTATAAAAACTTAAAAACTTCTTATTATGCTATATTTTCAAAGTTGTAATTTGTTTAATAATGCTTGGAGACGGCTTGAATGGGTAATGAAGAAAAACTTTAATAAAAGTTTAACATAACAGCAAATGTACAGCGTTTCGACAAGGTTTTGTCATCATCAGGTATCTTGTCGAAACGTTGTATATTTGCTGTTATGTTAAACTTATATTAAAGTTTTCATCATTACCCACTCAAGCCGTCTCCAAGCATTATTAGTATACAAAGCGGGTTCCTCGTCATCGAA
>NW_013667335.1:144656-153314 GCF_000517525.1 Limulus polyphemus | reverse complement strand
TTACCCACTCAAGCCGTCTCCAAGCATTATTAGTATCAAAGCGGGTTCCTCGTCATCGAATTTGTAATTTCTTTGTTGGCTAGAGGGCGTATGCCGTTACAATAGAATTTTCTAGGCCTAACTTGTATTATTTTCACCAGATAATTTGAAAGAATGCTACAACAATACTTCCCAATTACCAACACGGTAAGATCGGTAAATCTCTTCTTTCTTGATTTAAGTTTAACACAACTGTTTTATTGAAAGTTACTTTCAATGTGTTATCACAACAAATGTTTTTCTGTTATGACAACTGCGATGAATTCATGTTTGTAAAACTTAAAACTACATAATAATAATAAAATCTTTGAGAAAGAAACTGATTTGTGTGTGTAAACAGCGCGTGGTAATTTCTAGTCGTTAAAAAGTGCTCTACTATGATAGTTACTAATCCTAGTGGTCAATCCTTCAGTTCACTACTTGTTTGGGGTAAGATAGGTTTCGGGTTCGACTCCTAACAGTGTAAATACAAAAATAAATTGCATGACCATAAGCAACACAGAATATCCATCATATTACAGCTTGCATCATTTCATACATGAGCTTCAGTGCTAACAAGTATAATTATACCCGTAAAACAAAAACAACAACAACAAAAATTCCTCCAGGGGAAAAATACTTGTAGTTCTACTGTCCAATGTTTCACTTTACAGCTTCATTTGGTGCACAGATTGTCCACGTGCTTAATCGCATCAGTGAAACATTGGACATTAAAGGTAATATTTCCTGGAGAAATAAGCTCATCTTTGTTTATTTATAATGTTTACGTATTATATTCCTGTTTATGTCACATCGCTTAAATAATGGAAATAACTTGTATGTTCGGAATATGAACACTGTTCATGTTGTAATTTGTTCGTTTAGACGTTTGGGTCATAATTATTGCATACAAACATAGTATTATATCATTTAAAAAAAAATGGTTCATTTGGGAAGGCTTGGGGTTGTATACAGCCATGAAAATTCAGGTCACGTTTGATTTACAAACGTAACAAGGTTACTGATAAAGAAAACAAAGTTAGTGATTAGGTTTTTCCAGTAAGCGAATAACAGTAAGCCACATTTTTGTATATCAGTTTCAAAATGGCATATAGATTACAACCACCCCCCACCCCCAAGAAAAAAACACACAACAACCGTGTCGTCAAAAGTAAAGACCAAAAGCACAATGTTATAAAAACATTTATATAACAGTTTTTATATTCTGACCCCATCCCCCTATAATTGCCGAAGTGCGTTAGGGTAAGTACTGAAAAACGGTCAGATTTTCAAACCCAACAAAATGGAACTCTCGAAAATAAACTTCATTAAGTTGAATATCGGGTTTATTTTATTTCGATTTATCTAATAGTGTGATTCTAAATTCCTTCACAAATATCAAATAATTATCTTCAAAATAATTGCAACTTCCAAATATACGCAACTTTACGAGTAGTCAATCAACAAAAATCCTGCCCCCCCCTCATGGTTCAGCGGTAAGCTTGAGGATTTCTAACTCTAAAACTCGAGAAAGATTCAATCCCCGTGGTGGGAACAGTAGAGATAGCCCAGTGTAGCTGATGGTTAAATAATATGTACGTTTTATTTTTCAATAACTCTTTATCTTGAAATACGATTACAAAGTAATTAACAAATAATGTTAGGCCTTTGAGTTGGAAACTTATTTTCAAATCCTTTCCTTTTAGATTGTGGTTGTAAAAAAAGAAAAATGTTGAAAAAGTGACCACTCTTAATTGGACACTTAACTGGGTGCGTCATCTGTTATTACCCTTATTATTATTTATTTATTTTTGTAAAAAGTGACCACTCTTAATTGGACACTTAACTGGGTGCGTCATCTGTTATTACCCTTATTATTATTTATTTATTTTTGTAAAAAGTGACCACTCTTAATTGGACACTTAACTGGGTGTGGTCATCTGTTATTACCCTTATTATTATTTATTTATTTTTGTATTCCACAAGTGGCGTTTATGTTCTCGTTTTTAAATACATCAAAAGGTGGGGACAGAAAAACAAATTACATCTCATCCTTGCACGTGACTTTTTATTATTGAATGGTATGTAAATATAAACAGTAAAGGGGCCAGACAACTATTAACGTGGGAATAAGTACGAACTGAGGAGCAAATTGAAAGAAACCGGATCCTGGTTGCGATGAGAGGGATTCTTTCAGTTCAGCTTTCATAATATTTATCACACGCCTAGACTTGTGTGTGATCTCGTTTCGAGTTATTAGCAACCATGAAATACACTCAACAGGGCCATTCTATTCTTTCACTTGTTTTTAGTAGACCAGTAGCACACACACACACAGACACACTAAACCATATCATCTATCATCAACATTATTCGACCATCCACCCATCTTAAGGATCTCTTAATACCATTACCACAACGTGGGTAATATTGATTAAAATAATTCGGCAATAGTTTTACCTAGCGGCAATGAAGAACAGTAAAAATGTATTTTGTTTAACAACAGGAATATATAGTGTTCAAGAAATTCTGTTAACACACATGTATATATTAAAACGTCGAATATAAAACGTCGTTATACAATTTCCGTAAGTGTACAAGAAGTAACATTAAAATTACACGTACTTTCGCAGGGTCCCCGAAAATGTTCCATTTCGAGAGTAAATAAAACCAAAATTAACAATAACAAATATTTGCATTTCTTCCTTTTGAAGTTCATATGTCATGCTGTGTTATAGCGTACAGAGTGCATAATTCTTCTCGTTTTACTGACGACACGACGGTACAAATTGTAGCATAAAGTGTCCCTTATGTGACATAATTTTAGTGTCTACTGACTGACTGACAAACAACACATTACTGTAGAGTGGTGCAGGTGGTTAAAACAGGCGATCCCTCCAGGCGGCCTTTGGATCCATTTCGGGGAAATCAAGACATCAAGGGGGTTTATTAATAATACATTTTAAAAATTTAGTAAAAGTTTATAAAGAATGCGTTGCCAGCTATACATATTCATGGAAAACAAATACACGCGCCTCCTTCTGTTTATGTTTGTAAATAATATACAAATTAAATGGCACTTAAAGCACTGAAGTTCAATTAAGAGAATATAAACAGTCACTATTGCTAGAGAATCATGAAAGTGCGTAAAACGAAGCAGAAAAGAGGATTAAAAACCACTAGAAGTAACTTACGTTCTGCCATTGTTATACAAGTTTAACCACTAGTTGAATTTTAACTTTTACAAGAGGAAAATACATACATATAATGAAAGAAGTGTACACTGTACTGATTCTCTCAATATTATGTGAATTTAATTATCTCTTTGGTGAGTCACTAATTAGATCAAAAATTATTATTTAATTAAACAAACATTAACTAAAAACCAACTTGACCAATAGTTGATGACCATATTTGGCACAGGGAACCAAGTGGTCGTGGTTTTGGTCATAAGGTCTGAGAGTGTCAAATGCTCACTGGACCTCTTCCTCCCTCCTTAGCTTGGTTTAAAAATGTTCACAAACCATGTTACTGTTAGTTTCTAAAATACTGTTTACCCGATTCATGCAGCCACCACATGCGTAATACGAGTGAGTATCTGTAGTTTTCCGCACACACGAGTGACCCTATTCTGGCCATGTCCATGAACAGAAGCACTCACACACGAGTGTCCATATCTGGCCATGTCCATGAATAGAAGCGCACACACACACGAGTGGCCATATTCTGGCCATATCCATGAATAGAAGCATACACACAAGAGTGGCCATATCTGGCCATGGCCATGAATAGAAGCACACACACACACGAGTGGCCATATTCTGGCCATGTCCATGAACAGAAGCACACACACGAATGGCCATATTCTGGTCATGTTCATGAATAGAAGCACACACACACGAATGGCCATATTCTGGCCATGTTCATGAATAGAACACGAGTGGCCATATTCTGACCATGTCCATGAACAGAAGCACACACACGAGTGGCCATGTTCATGAATAGAAGCACACACACGAATGGCCATATTTTGGCCATGTTCATGAATAAAAGCACACACACGAGTGGCCATGTCCATGAATGAAAATAAGCATAATTTTTCCTTTTTTGACACTTCACGATGTCGCTGGAATGCGGTCTTTTTCTCACAAGCAGTTGTGTAGTTTAGTTTGTACGGATCTTGATCTATCCAGAAGTCTGTCTAATAACATAAGGATGTAATTGTGTAGGAATGTTGTGTTTTTGATTCTTCGACCTCTGTATGTTTTAGTGACTATTGTGTTTCGAACCTTCTGTAATTTTGTTATGTGTAACTTTGCTACATTTAACCATGCTGGGCAGGCATACTCTGCCACTGGACGAATGTTAAGTTCCATATATTTTAAGTATGTTTTCTAGTGTTGCCAGTCAGTCGTCGTTTCTTTGTTTGAAGTTAAGCACAAAGTAACACAATGGGCTATCTGTGCTCTGCCCACCACGAGTATCGAAACCCGGATTCTAGCGTTGTAAGTTCGCAGAAATACTGCTGTGCCACTAGGGGTAGTCGTCGTACGTAATTCGCTCTTTGCCAGATTTTATTTCTTATTTCGTTTATGTGTTTAGTCCAGTTTAATTTAGAGTCGTAGGTTAGAACCCAGGAATCTGGCTGATGTGGTTACCTGGAGAAAGGTTCCGTTTAGGGTGGCGTCTACTTGTTTTAATAGATTATGTGGATAACAGCACCAACGAGAACACCTGTACGACTGTAGCTGAACACACGTACCTACGCTGAGGATAAACCAGTCAGTGAAGTTTCAGTTGAAACTTTCTTCTATGGGCGTGGTTTTAGTTTTGTTAGAAGTGGGGACGTAACTGATATTTATTAGCCGTGACTGAGCGGCTCATAGAACACTATGTCTCAAACCTTAAATTTGCTTGTTTACATTTTTTGGCGATTGCATTTTCCCTTTAAGCTACCTATCTTGCTTCTGAGCTTTATTGACGATCCCTATTCCCCCCTTTCTAAATTAATATTTTTTAATAATTTTGTCTCTTTAGTTTTTAACCGCGACATAGCGGTTCATAGAACGACTCTAAGTTTGTTTCATTGTTGTTGTTTTTTTCCAAGTACAAACTTTTAGCACATATCTCCGCCATCTCTTGACTGATTTGGGATCTAATGACAGTTTTGGACTCAGGAGGTCAAACCCTTTCGATTGACGTATTTGACCATGTCCAAGGTCTCATAGATTAATATACTCTAATCCTGCCTAAAATAATTTCAATTTCAGGGTAGGCTATAGAAATCCTGATGAGTAATACAATCGAATCGGGTATACGTGCGCTCCACACAAAAATATAGCTAATGAAAAGAGAAACAAATGTCTTATAAGTTAATTTACTCTAATTCCGCCTAAAAGAATTTCAATTTCAGGGTAGGCTGGTAGAGATCCTGATGAGTAATACAATCGAATCGGGTATACGTGCGCTCCACACAAAAATATAGCTAATAAAAAGAGAAACAAATGTCTTATAAGTTAATTTACTCTAATTCCGCCTAAAAGAATTACAAGTACCGCGGCTATTGAGGATTGCCCTCTTTTTTAACAATGGAAAGAGCTATCCGCCAGTTCCCCTCCAATTCCAGCATCTTATATGATGTTGTGCTGTCTCCCGTAAACTTTATTTTGCCCTCCCCTTTTGATAATCTTCGCCCACAACTTGTGAAATCTTTTAATTTTTCATCACATTTGCTCTGATTCTTTAAGATGTGACGAACTATCTTAATACCCTTGCAGCGTAATGGGCAGCTGGAGCTAGATAATAAGCCCAAGAAAACTAACAAATCCAGAGAACGTCATATGAAACTATATGTTACTTAACTTTACACCCCCCCCCTCAGTGGCATGTCTGTGGACTTACAACGCTAGAAACCGGGTTTCGATACCCGTGGTGGGCAGAGCACAGCTAGTCCATTGTGAAGCTTTGCGCTTAATTACAAATAAACAAACTTAACCTCTTTTGGGTAAGTTCGTTTTTTCTAAGAAAAGGTACTATATCACATTTAGCCTACCTAAAATAATTTTCATTGCATAACTGTATTCAATTTTCTGAAAGAAATAGTAATAGATACGTGACAAATAATTTTTTGTAAATAAAAAAAAACGTTAATTATTCCCTAAAAAGTAGTAAGTAATGCCTTCATAAAAATGGAACATCGAAAAGTAATACACAGACATAACCAAACTCTTGGAACGTTATTACAACTTTGATTGACACGATGTTCCCCCTGAATCGTATATTTCCCAACTACCTAAATAGTGACCTGGCTCAAGATGGACAGAAAAAAGTACAGATAGGTGTTTTCAACCGAAACTGAACAACTAACATCACACCAATCACGTTCGTAGACGAACTGGCGGCGATAATACTGCAGCAATACCTCTCGCTTTTAGTACGACATATAGAGAGGGTCCAAACTCACAAACACGTATCAGAACAAACAAAAAAGAAATACAGCATGGGAAAAGGAGTAGCTTAGTCTATTGACAGAGCCATATATAACAGAGATAGAGAGAGAAAAAAGTTATTATTTGCGCGTCCCCCCCCCCCTTGATTCGGTGGGTAAACCCGAGGGTAGACAAAAATGCCACCCACCCATTCACCCCTTTTCACCTTAGACAAACAATGGTCCTGTAAGGAAAAGACACAGAAGGGTAGTTAAAAGTAGGTTATGTATGTACACTTTGAATTTTTGACAAAGACTTACTTTGTTTTGGCTTTGAGTGGACGTTTGGAATAAAATGATAAATGAGAGATTGAAAGATAGCACTTAAATCTGTGAAGTGCTGTTATTAATAATTTTAGTGATAGGCAACAGTCATAAAAAAAGGACCTAATAAGCAATCTGTTGAGATGTATATAAATTCGCTGTAGTTCCCTTCACGTATTAATTTAACCCTACTTACATTGTTTCGTATGTGGAGACGAATAATGCGGTCTAGCCAAATCCTGCAGTGGCGTAGCCAGCACTTCAGAGTGTGTGGGAGGAGAGGGGGGCGGGGTAATTTTCCCTTTTTTCACAATTAAACTTAATGAGTTATATGAAAATCAAGTGTTTCTTTAAAACAATCAGAAGATAGTGGTCCTTTTAGACATTTTTAGAATATGTGAGTGGTCATTTGACCCCATACCTTCGGCTACGCCCCTGAAGTTATCTACCGGTAACCTCTCTTTTCTAGTAAAAAAAAAATACCATCTATACTGCTAACAACATAAAGTAACCAAACAACTCTAGTGAAAACGACCGTGTACTGAGGTTGAGGGATTACCGTATGTAGTCTGGAACACATATAATAATAACTTCCTATTAGAGAAAACGAAACTAAAAATCAACCTGGCCATCAGTACAGACAATTAAATATATTGTTCTTATGTATCTACCTATAAATATTAATATGCATTGCTTCATCGGTTGTGTATCCTAGCAGTTAGATATTTTAGGCCATAATCTCCAGCTTAGGATATTTAGTCTAGTCCTAAATACACGTTTTAAGCTAAAAATGCAAAAATAATTTTTATAACAAAATTAAAATAATAAACAATAAATCAAAATATAAAGTAATGATCTTCTATAGAATAACTAGTATAATCAACACTGTTAATAAAAACCAACAATAAATAACAGAATAGTATACCTTAATTATGGAACACATCAACTCTGGTTATTGTCTTGAGCCTTCGTCATATAAGTAAATTTCCATACAAGTTTTAATATTGCTTCTCATAGCACGTCTCTTCAACTAAGAAAACTCATTAAGCCACCCCTACTGTATAATATCAAAGGCTAGTCACATCGGTTGAGAGTATCTAAAGAAGTTTGTACTGAGATCAAAGAGATTACCATATCTTTATGACAGTATATGATAATCCATTGCCCTACAACGAACCACATTATACCCTACTACTAACCACATTAGATATTCATTCTACCATATACTCTAGAAAGTATGTGACATATGTTGTACAAAAAAATAAATAAATAATAATACATGCCTGTCAATCGTACAAGTTTCAGGCTACGAGTTTGATCACGGATTTATGTAAATTGTGCGGTATGAATGATGTTCGCATTTACTTAATAATATTTACATATTGTGAGCTTCATTTTAAAGCCTGTTTAATTAAAAAAAATACATATCAAACTTTCATTTTTTTAAGTATATATATCCCCGTCACCTGAAAGCTAATAAAATGCACAGAGATAACCGCGTGTCATTTGTAAAAGAGGTAATATTTTATTCAGAAATTAATTACTCAGATAACATCGACAGCTTCAAACTAGGTTTTGTAGTAATAAAAGTTACGACATCTATTTTTGAGACATATTAATAATGAAAAGATGAGAGAAGGGAATGTTAAAGAAGTGCTCTCATTTCTTTATTATATCCGAGTGGGTGTATGTAGAATGTGACAGATCATTATCTCACGTAGAATGTGACAGATCATTATCTCACGTAGAATGTGACAGATCATTATTTCACGTAGAATGTGACAGATCATTATTTCACGTAGAATGTGACAGATCATTATTTCACGTAGAATGTGACAGTATCATTATTTCACGTAGAATGTGACAGATTCTTATTCACGTAGAATGTA
>NW_013667335.1:141340-144635 GCF_000517525.1 Limulus polyphemus | reverse complement strand
CTATATTTCACGTAGAATGTGACAGATTCTTATTTCACGTAGAATGTGACAGATTTTTATTTCACGTAGAATGTGACAGATTCTTATTTCACGTAGAATGTGACAGATTCTTATTTCACGTAGAATGTGACAGATCCTTATTTCACGTAGAATGTGACAGATCCTTATTTCACGTAGAATGTGACAGATCCTTATTTCACGTAGAATGTGACAGATCTTATTTCACGTAGAATGTGACAGATTCTTATTTCACGTAGAATGTGACAGATCATTATTTCACATAGAATGTGACAGATCATTATCTCACGTAGAATGTGACAGATCATTATCTCACGTAGAATGTGACAGATAATTATCTCACGTAGAATGTGACAGATCCTTATTTCATGTAGGCGCTGTATGGCCCTATAGTAGATCTCTGAATTTTGGAACTAGCGAGAGCCGGGTTCGAATCAGTGTGATACAACAAAATATGTTCGCACTTTAAGTTGTGGTGCGTTACATGGTGGGTGGTAGGTAGCTGTTGACTGACTGATTTTCCCTTGGTCAGTTGTTCAAACTAAGAAACGATGGCAGAAAACCTTAGAAGCTTTGGCATAAATACAAGATTCATATGCATATTTATTTCGTGTTATTGCATGTTTTTAAGTTAGGTTGATCTCAGCTGTCGTGTCATTATTTCAACTGCAGTAAGAAGTAATAGTACATATCAGGGATACGAACATAATCTGAGCATATTTTTGTCGTTTTTAACCTGCCATTCGCCAGATAATTAAGTTTCACGCAAATTACACAAGGATTGTCTGCGCATCAATTCTTACGCTGCTCATGTCTGATGGAATAGTGGGAGTTGACCATTACTCTTATAACGCAGTCAACGTTATAACGACTCCCCAAAAATGCGGAGCGCATTTTTGTGGCAACGTGTCGCAAACCATGCATTCTCTGATTTTGAATTCGGGCACGCCAACTACGAGTACACACCCGGCCCACTAAGACTATACGTAACCTTTATTGCATCACTCTGTGAAATTTACAACCCTGGAAAATGTTTAATGATGGAAAACAGGTAAATTAAAAATTCTTAATTACTAAGCAATTATTACTTGCTCTAAGAGCTGGTGCTGAAACAGCAAAAGTTTTAAACTGTGTAACCACCGTAAGCGCGCTTGTTGTACCTTTTGCATAATTACAAGTCATTAAAATAAAATTAGTGGAACTTAATGAAATTCTTTCGACTTAGACAACAAATATAAGTTCTTCAACATTTTATCTTTCTTTCTCTCTGCCCCCCAGTGGCAGAGCGGTATGTCTGCGGACTTACAACGCTAGAATCCGGGTTTAGATACCCGTGGTGGGCAGAGCACAGATAGCCCTTGTGTAGCTTTGTGCATAATTAAAAACACAAAACAAACTCTCTCTTTCTAAACACGCTAGCGTACGAAACGTGTGTTCAATATGCAAAATTTCAAAGTAAAAAAGGCTTAAAAGATTGTTTGTTTGTAATTAAGCACAAAGCTACACAATGGGCTATCTGTGCTCTGCCCACCACGGGTATCTAAACCCGGATTCTAGCAGTACAAGTCCGCACTGGGGGGGGGGGGGCTTAAACGAAATATTTCCTTTTAATATTCAGACACAGATGTAAATTGGCAATGACATCCGTTTTTTGTTGTTGTTGTTGTTGTTGTTGTTGATTTATGCAGCAACAGGTGATTTTAACTGATCAAATTACCCGGAAAACGTTACTACTATCCTCCCTTGGTTTTTAAACAGGGACGAATTGAAAATTCTCCAAGTGCTTTCTGAACTGTATTGAGCTGTGAAACTGAAAACGTGTCTCATATCACTCATGTCCGTCTAGGACTGCCAACAAAAACACTCAGTTTATAACGTCAGTTAAGTGGCTTTGTGTGGAACCAAATAATTAATCTTATGTCAAAACGTCGAATACGCTTCGCTCGTTATTTTTTATATTCAAATTATTTCTTTTCTAAAAATTATTCTGGAGCCATACATACATCTGCATTCCTATAACTTTCATACGTTTTGAAGTGTGATTATTAACACGTATTTGAACTCGTTACATCTACGTTTTGCGTCTTCTCCTGAAGCAACATAACAGAATATAAATCATGATGTATATATATACAATGGAACTCCTTGGTGGATCAGCAGCAAGTCTGAGGGCTTATAACGCTAAGAATCGGGTTTCGATATCTGCGGTGGGCAGTGCACGTTGTGTAGCTTCGTGCTTAACAACGAACAAAAAACATACAAAGGAAACTACAATGACAATATAATACTGTATCAGCTGTTTTCCTGTCGTGGGGTGTTTTCATTTGATGGATAGAATTCTTTGGCGAATAGGAGTTAGGAAAATTATACAAGGAATTTTAACCAATAAGATGTGATAAAACAATTTGTTTCCTCGGAGATGCTGACAGAAAAAAACTATTTTATCTCAGATAGACACCTTATAATTTTTATATTGTCTCAAAAAAATTGTTTGTTTGTAATTAAGCACAAAGCTACACGCAATGGACTATCTGTGCTCTGCCCAACACGGGTATCGAAACCCGGTTTCTAGCTTTGTAACTCCGCAGACATACCGCTCTGCCACTGGGGGTGGGGGGCGTCTGAAAAGGAGTGATAATAAGCTGAGTGTATCAAAAAAAAAACAACTTAATACTCAGTGGTTGTCACCTTGACGATTTTTGCTATGTAAACTGACGATGTACATTCAATGACACTTTAAAGTAAAGTAAACAGCATCCGGTTGAACTAATATAATTTAACTAACCGTTTTATTTTGTTCCACAAGACTTGAGAAGAGATTCGTAGATAAAGGGTAACGAATAAATTTACACGTCTAAATGACATTTTTTATAGTTTTGTGTAACGTTTCGGGCAGACCGTGTTCAGTGGAGTTAAGAACAGAAAGAATCGTTGAAGGTAACAAAATATGCCCGAAACGTTGCAAAAAATAAAACTATTAGACGTCAATTTAATATTTACTAACTATTTTATACATAGTTAAAATCCTATCTCCGCATTATTGATTTCACTAACTTTTGTTGTTTATATATATATACACCTGGAAAAAAGTTAAGCACCCCCGTGTTTTTTCAAGTGATTCAGCTTCGACGTTCTTGTGACTGATTATAAATTACCATTCAATCTAAACGTGTTTATCAAATGAAATTATGCATTATTGGGCACAAGAAAACAACATTATCACCGTAAAATAACAATTTTTAATTTACATATCATGACATCAAAATATGGACAGTTT
>NW_013667335.1:137906-140416 GCF_000517525.1 Limulus polyphemus | reverse complement strand
CAAAATACTATATACAACAGTCAATTAATTATTGTGTTTACATATTGTCAAAATACTATATACAACAGTCAATTAATTATTGTGTTTACATATTGTCAAAATACTATATACAACAGTCAATTAATTATTGTGTTTACATATTGTCAAAATACTATATACAACAGTCAATTAATTATTGTTGTTTACATAGTTAAAACTGGCTGTTGTGTACTAAATATCGTATTCCAATAGCAATTACGAGCAAGGCTATACGTAAAAGAATGCGTCGCTTCTTTACACGTGTAGTATTCACGTTTATTTACAGCCAGTTTTCTAAGTGGAGTTTGACCAGTTCTGCTTCTGCACGTTACACCTCCCACTACTCTTTACATGTACATAATTGGTCTTTGTTTATACTACTGCCTTTACGTTAAGCAGGTTGGGTGTAGTCTGTCTGTTTGTGTACACTACAGCTCAAAAACGGATCTGTCAGTTACTTTTTTGTATAAACGTGAAATACACATTATATTTAATTGTTAATTTCTTATCTTCACCAAAATGTGAATTTCAGTGAAGAAAAGAGAATGTAGAGGCTTAATCTATTTTTTGACTCGCTGTTCTCGCTGCAACGGACTAGCTTCGCCTAATTCACGGCACTTCTAAACAAATAAATAAAGTACGCCCCATACATCGGTGGAAATATACATGTTAATACCAGGCCGTAAAAACAACTTGATGTCAATCAATGAACAAGACCAGGCAATGGATTCTCACTGAAAAAAGGACTAACAATGAACAAGACTAGGCAGTGGATTCTCACTGAAGAAAGGATTAACAATGAACAAGACTAGGCAGTGGATTCTCACTGAAGAAAGGATTATCAATGAACAAGACTAGGCAATGGTTTCTCACTGAAGAAAGGATTAACAATGAACAAGACAAGGCAGTGGATTCTCACTGAAGAAAGGATTATCAATGAACAAGACTAGGCAATGGTTTCTCACTGAAGAAAGGATTAACAATGAACAAGACTAGGCAATGGTTTCTCACTGAAGAAAGGATTATCAATGAACAAGACTAGGCAATGGATTCTCAATGAAGAAAAGACTAATTAGAAAATAATTGTATAAAGTAATCGTAACTTGCGTTCACCCCTAACCAACTTTATTTGAAACTAAAACATTGTAAAACTTATCTCATGTCTAATATCACAATAAAACAGAATCTAGGGGAGTGGGGGGAGAGAGAAAAACGTTAGTTTTTAGGAAAACAATGGGCAAGTTGTTTCCTTATCCACTCAGATATATCATTTGGATGGAGTAAATCAGTGTATCAGCATTTTCGCTTCGACACGTAGAAAAACACGATACAAACTAACCCTAAACAATATTAAAGGTTGCGCACAAGTAACCAATTTGGAAAAGCATGCTTACCTGGTTTCAAAAGTTTATTTGTTGTTAAGCGCAAACTTACACAATGGGCTATTCATGCTCTGCCCACCGCGGGTATCGATGTTTAGTGTTATAAGCCCACAGACTTACCACTGAGTCACCGAGTGGCTTCAGTGTAATATGAACAGTTCAATCGTCAATATGTGGCCATACGTATATACACATACACTGACTGTGTTTAGTTTGAGGATTACAGATACTTGAGGATTATCATTATTCAAATATAAATTCGTATGATAAATTAATTGTCTAGTCTCACTTGTTAACACAGAATCCCCTAAAAACAGAATATAGAACCGTAATATTAAATGTACTCTACTGTATGATGTAAGGCTAGCCACTCGTGGTTTGCTCTTTATATTTATATACCTGTTTCAACATTTTGGGTCCATACGACATTTGTTTGGTCGATTTGCCTCTGAATGATTGGTCTTTACTTTCTGCATTTCTATATGGTGAAAGAATCAAGGGTACATCTACCAATCTTACTGGGTTGAAACGCCCCCTTCTCCACACACAACAGTTAACGACAATCCTTTTTTCATTTGATTTCAATCTGTCTCAAGCTGGAAGGTCAGCGTAGGAAGCATGGGAAAATACAACTTAAACATTTGCAGCTAGCTAGTAATGCACAGTAAATGACGGAAACGTACACAGAAAAATACAGAGTAATGGCCTAATTGCTCGAGTAACCAAGTTACA
The DNA here is from genome assembly GCF_000517525.1 of Limulus polyphemus. Lineage (NCBI taxonomy): Eukaryota > Metazoa > Arthropoda > Merostomata > Xiphosura > Limulidae > Limulus > Limulus polyphemus. The sequence continues at coordinate 138,284 of NW_013667335.1, read as the reverse complement.
TCAGCTCCCTTCTTTTCAAAGTTCTACCAACACGCTGTTATTCCTCAAACATCTAATAATCCCGTATGTTTCGATTCTTTTAACCGATCTATTTATTCGGGATTATAGATCTTATAAACAGGGTTTCTCAACGATGACGGTCCGTTAGTCTGAGAGCCCATTACTCCGAAGACCCGATAGTCTGAAGATGTACGATTTTTTTACAAGCTAAAATATTAAATTGATTGGTTGGTTAAATTTGTGAAATTTTATGACAAAAACACGCCAGGATATGACCTAAAAGGTTACAATTTCTCACGAATGGATGGATAATGTTTATCATCATTTCCCCGATGTTCTTTTCTTATATGCATGTATAATGTTTGCTGCAGAGTCCGC
>NW_013667335.1:134679-137885 GCF_000517525.1 Limulus polyphemus | reverse complement strand
TAATGTTTATCATCATTTCCCCGATGTTCTTTTCTTATATGCATGTATAATGTTTGCTGCAGAGTCCGCATATTTACACATCAGGATTGGATTTGGAATCTAGCCTTTGCTGCAGAGTCTCTATATTTACACATCAGGATTGGATTTGGAATCTAGCCTTTGCTGCAGAGTCTCTATATTTACACATCAGGATTGGATTTGGAATCTAGCCTTTGCTGCAGAGTCTCTATATTTAGACATCAGGATTTGATTTGGAATCTAGCCTTTGCTACAGAGTCTCTATATTTACACATCAGGATTGAATTTTGGAATCTAACTTTTCTGAGAGAATGGACATTCAAGATTCTTATTCCATAGTGTTGTGACAAGGAATGTTATATCGCCGACTCATCTTGACACTGAGTCAATACAATGAACTGTATACTACAATGTCGATTCAAGTATTTCTGTTTGTAATTAAAACGAGAGCAAGCCGTCAGGGGCCGCTGGTCCCTCGAACCTCCGCCAAGATGTACCCTTTAAATTTCTCATTTAACATTGCATTTATCTATTATGGACCTACGAACGCGTTTATTAATTTATTTTGGACTTATACTGCGAAAAACAAAAATCTTTTACTATCCGGCAAACGAAATACTAGGCGGTTACCTGTTTGTTTGTTTGTTTTTAATTTCGCGCAAAGCTACACGAGGGCTATCTGCGCTCGGGGCGGTTACCTCTCAACCCATGGGTTGCGACCCTAAATTAGGTCGTCAGAATGTATGAAAGGGTCGGGAACAGACTTTGAAAATAGATAATAAAAAATAATTAAATGTGTAAACTGTTGAGTATTTAGTAAGTCAGATGTTTTTTTGCATTAAAGAAATTCACTAGGTCGCAACTGACGTCACATCGATGTTAAAAAATGGGTCTTGGGCCAAAAAGAAAAGTTGAAAATTAGTGTTATAAATGAATACTTACTAAAATGAAACCCATAAAAATAACAAAAACATCAGTTTGATCTAAAGTTGTCTTCGGACTGTGTTTTCCAAAATTAAATATTTTATTCAATAATATTCTTTTTTAGAGTGTGCTGGTCCAATCACAGGCCAATAAATAACTTTATTAAAGAAACTTTGTCTTGCGCAAACAAACGTATTTAGTTTCCCTGCACTGTTGCTTAGGCAACCAAGTTCTAAATAAAACTCCTGTACACATTGTTCGTTGTTTGACATTTTACCTTTAAATTTTGCTTAGAAGTGGTACGTGTTATATTTTATAAACGAAAACTTAAATAATAATCTGTATGCAACCTCTCAAAAGACAAATTAACTATACATCTTTGTCGCTTTCAATGCATATTAAATTGACAATTAATTCCAGTAAATGAAGGAATAGTTCAATTATTGCAAATTACGAACTGCGTTAATAATAGGCGCAGTTAGATGAGAGAGACAGAGAGAGAGAAAAAATGAAGAATATTAACCACAGTAACAATAACTTATTAAGATCAATATGTATGATAAACTGGCATATGTTCGGTGTCAATCACGATGATAAATGGCGTTCGCTACATTTAAGAAAATTGGTTGCTTATTTGTATTTACTTTTTATACATTTATCATACAAAATCCAAATAGGTTGACTCGGGAAATTAATCGTCATCTCTAGAGTTACATTGTCTACCGACAGTAATCACTTTGGGTAGAAATTGACCATACGTGGAGTGAGTGTATTAAGCGTTATTTTGTAACAGACGATTAAATACCATAAGTTGTCTGTGGTTCTATTCGCGATTTTGAAAGATTGCTTTGTAAACGCGTTAGCCCTAGAACAGCTGGTAAAACTGTATAATTATTCTCTACACTACTCGTTACCGTCTGGTATTTTAGCGGATTACCAATTGAAGGCGACAAACGAGTATCTTTTTTTTTGTATACTCATCGGAGGAGCTGTTTAGTTACTGCTTCCTCGTGTGTAACTTGTGGCAATTTTAACTAGGTGAGTGAATTTGATTTTATTTTTTAAAGAAATAAATACTGTGAGCTACTGAACGCTAGAGCTCGTATTTATAATGAATTTGACGTGATGGCGTGCTCGATAGTAATGCACGTGCTTCCGTTAGTCGTCGCAAACTGTGATGCACGTGCTTCCGTCCTACGTCGCAGACTCTTTCTTGACGTCAGTATAGAGGTTTCTTTCTTATTCACCAGACTATTACTACCATTTTCGGAGTAGAGGCCTGGTATGTGGGAAAAAGATGTCAACTAAATAAATCTTGTATTTCCCACCAGGGGGCATATGCTGTTGGATATACGACCGGGAAGGGCGTTAGGTTCATTGAATAATTATAATTATCCTTTTAACTAATGTATTATTTTAAAAGCCCACCCAAACTAATCTGTAATAATCGTACAAAATACCCATGATTAGGAAGTATGGTGTTGTCTCAAAGCAAAATACGTTTTCTATTAACGAAGACCGCGTGCGTGTTTTTTCTTTTGTGTGTGTGTGTGTATGTGTGTGTGTGTGTAAGTTGCCTACTTTCTGATGCCGTTGGATATCGCGTGGTTAGCGCGCCACGCGGTTTCATATTTGGAATTCTGCCTCAGGCATATATAAGTTTTAATCTCATAAGCGATTTCTGTCACGTATGAAATAATGACATTCATGGCAAAGTAAAGAAGTAACTTTGTTTTTTTTTAATCAAAGAAAAAGACTACATATCAGCTCGCATTTATATTTTATAGCCCTTTGCTGCGCTTGTTAGGCATCGCTGTGATAAGATCAAAGATGAATTTGATGAATTTCTCAAGAAGAACGTTGTTAGTTTAATAAATAAAATAGAGAAATAACAGTCTGAATCCGATTCCATACTGAGAATCTTTAAATAAATAATTGAGAAAAATATTCGTCAAATTAAATGTTAAAATAGAGTACTGTCTTTTAAACCTAGAATTACCGATGAGGTCTATTACTATGTGAAAAAAAAAAAATTCTAAACTTTTTTGTGCATGCACTAAATTGTTGATGGGGGGTACGTGACCGTATTTGTTACACGGTCCCTAATAATATATCAGTCATACAAACAAAACTGTAAACAAAATTACCATCGATGTCGCAATTAAACACGTTAATTACTGCTGGGGGATATTATTTCTCCCCATTTAACTTTTTGATCAGTTCTGTACACTGGCTGTTTTAAGAGATAGAAACATAACGTTATT